>NW_013678560.1:0-518 GCF_000517525.1 Limulus polyphemus | reverse complement strand
CCCACTCTTGCTTCAAAACTTAGAGTAGATCGCTCTTCGTAAGTTGTTTTTTTTGGTTGTTTCTTGACTTGCCGGTCGAGTATGGCCCAGAGGTTTTCGATGGGATTCATGTCAGGAGATTGGCTTGGCCAGGGCAACTTCTGGATACCATTTTCTTCCTGCCAGTTTTGAGTGTTTCTAGCAGTGTGACACGGTGCTCCATCTTCTGGAACAACGTTGTGTTCTTGTCCACAAAACCCGAGGAATAAAGCGGCAAGAGTTCTTCCTCCAATATTTCGACGTATTTCGCAAAATTTATGTTGCCAACGGACTCCACTAAGCTCGATCTCGCACCAACCCAAACAGCTCCCCAAACCATCACGCTGAAACCACCATGCTTCACAGTTGGCTGCAATCTGTTGAGCCAAAACTCTTGGTGAGGTATTCTCCAGACCCATAGCCTTCCACTGTCCGAAAATTGAGCGAATCTTGATTCGTCTGAGAACAACACGGTCTTCCAAAAGTCCAGAGGCTTGGTC
>NW_013678559.1:9565-11731 GCF_000517525.1 Limulus polyphemus | reverse complement strand
ACATACATGACATGTACTTTACACATACATGACCTGTACTTTACAGATACATGACATGTACTTTACACATACATGACCTGTACTTTACAGATACATGACCTGTACTTTACACATACATGACCTGTACTTTACACATACATAAACTGTACTTTACACATACATGACCTGTACTTTATACATACATGACATGTACTTTACACATACATGACATGTACTTTACAGATACATGACATGTATTTTACACATGTTAGGCCCCCTAGTGGTGGGAGATGTGAAAGTCCGATAAGAACAATGTTTTGTTTTTACATCTACGTAAAAAATTAAATATTGAGAGTTCAGGGCAGTATCCGGGGCTTTTGGAGTGGGGTTTTAACAAGAGGATCTCTATCAGCCACTCTTGTCATATTTAACACTGCTAGTTCATCAGTTCATATTCAAAATCAGCCTCTCCTGGGACGAGTATAGATGTTTGATAATTTAGTTTTGTTTTGTTGGAACAACCAAACATAAACTCACCAATTCTTCTTTGTGTATTTTGTTTTTACAGACGATTAGAAGCAGAAACTAGATAAGCAAGATATTTTATATATAAAACACGTAAATAATAACAATAGTGCACACAGGTGAAAAGAAAATTAAAATAATTAATCTTAACTAATAATTAACTTGTTTATAACTGAAAATGCTTATAATTCTTAATTTTTATGATGTGTAGAAATTTCCCCCTCATTAGAAATGCTACAATAATATTACTATCATTCGTGTATCAGATAACTGGCGAACTACTCAACTGATTGTCACCAAACCTGTTATATGGCCTTATGGCTCCCAGGTGAGTGACACAGTGGGAGGTGGTCTGTGTTCGGATCTCACCCCTATGTATTCCCCCCGCGTTGAATGGGTACGTCAGCTAATTATATATATTAATAATTGAAAAGATAAGGTTTAATTTTTTGATAACGATTAACTTCTGATACATAATGTATCGGTTCCGAGTAAAGATTTAAGTAATAATGGATTTCTATGTTGAAAATTATTAAAATTATCTTAATATCTACAAAATATCAATTAAAAATTTTACAATAATTTAATAGATAATATTTTTGCTTTAAAAATATCTAACTAATTTCGTTAGTGAGAGGGCGCTAATTGAAGGTAATAAAACATTATAAATACGGATAGAAGTAATATAAATGTTGACCTGGTCAACATCAGATAACGAATAATAACTGCCCAGCTTGCTATTGTTATTTTGTATGTATTCAGGCAAGGTTGTTAAACGGTGAACTGTACTGAATGGAAAACATAGTTCTGATACGGATACAAGTAATATAAATGTTGACCTGGTCAACATCAGATAACGAATAATAATTCAGGCAAGGTTGTTAAACGTTGAAATGTACTGAATGGAAAACATAGTTCTTATTTTGAAATTCACTTCCATATTTTGTTGTTGTTATTTCATGTCAAGGTTGGGAGACTTCCCCCTCTCTCTCTGATTGTTCATGTGACGCGGTTAGGATCAGGAGCACCCTGAACTCCAGCTCCCTCTCGTTGTTTGAATACTTAAGTGTAGCCACGTTAGTTCTCCGATATTTTTCGATAGCTAGGAAGATCCGTTTTAACATCATGCAGCCACTGCACGCGCTACAATCGTTCGTTCGTAGATTGTCTCACACGCGAGTGATCCTTTTCAAGTCAAGTCCATGAATGTACAAACGTAGATTTTTTTTTCTTATTTTTCCGGCGAGTATTTCGCTTTTTCTCGTTCGTTATGTCCATAAAGTATTGTTCTGACAAACGGTTTTCGACAAACTATACAGTATTAGTTTTATTTTGACGTACAAAAACCCTTTTAAAATAAAACTAACACTATATCTAGCTATCGGTTTTCCCAGTAATAGATGTCTGTAACGAGTTTAGTAGTGAAAAGTCTATGTTTATCAGGTATGATAAAGTTCTCTAGAAGTGGTCTATTGATTTAGTTAGAGGTTTATCTGATAACATGGGGATGTTTGCATAATTATGTATAACTGTTGTGTTTGTGAATCTGGGAGGTCTGTGTGCTTTAGTTTGGCATTGTTTCTAGTTTGTCAATATGTGATTTAGCTACATTTAACCATTAGACGGACATAGGTTTTGTAGATTTTACGTATATCTTCAAGG
>NW_013678559.1:7985-8819 GCF_000517525.1 Limulus polyphemus | reverse complement strand
TCGTCAAGGTATGTTTCATCTGTTGTTGTTATAACCATGATAGAGGGGGGACAATCGTCAAGGTATGTTTCATCTGTTGTTGTTATAAGCATGATAGAGGGGGGGGACAAGGCGTCAAGGTATGTTTCATCTGTTGTTGTTATAATCATGATAGAGGGGGGACAATCGTCAAGGTATGTTTCATCTGTTGTTGTTATAACCATGATAGGTATTTCTGAAGCCATAGAAATATGACAACCTCACAATGTACACGACACACAGCAAACCGACGTACGCGAAAACGCAGACCGCGTGACTTAAATATGAGTTAAACAAATGTCTGTATATTATGTCGATCTTAATTCGATGTGTTTAGCGCAAAACTACGCAATAGGCTCTATCTGTACTCTGTCTACAACGGTAAATCGAACCCATTATCTAAGCGTTCTGAATCCGTAAATTTACCGCTGACACACTGTTGGGGGGGAGGGTAATTCGATGTGAAACATTTACCGCTGACACACTGTTGGGGGGGAGGGTAATTCGATGTGAAACATTTACCGCTGACACACTGTTGGGTTATTCGATGTGAAACATCTCTAAGTTTTTACATAAATATTCTATTCCACTGATCAACGTGAGTTTAAAGATGATGGTTTGATACCAGAATGCTGAGTTTAGTGTGAGTTTGTTAGGAGACACAGTGTTTGTAGTTATTGGTGCAATGTTCCCTGTTCTATCTTCTCGTGGGTTATTGATGATGATGTTGATGGAATATGTATGAGAGTCTCGGTGTGTTTGTAGTTATTGGTGCAATGTTCCCTGTTCTATCTTCTCGTGGGTTATTGATGATGA
>NW_013678559.1:5947-7034 GCF_000517525.1 Limulus polyphemus | reverse complement strand
TTTAGCAATTAATCTTTTTGTTAACATTTTATGTATCAACATAAAATATTTTTACTGAATATTATTTCTTTATTTCCTCCTTTGACGAAACCAATCAAAGGGAAACCTTATTTCGCTATAATAATCGTGTAGAGAAGAAAAAAAAAAGGTTCCTTAGTACTGAAGTTTAACAGAAAAACTGTAAGAAAGACGAACTCATAACGAGGGGTTATGCTCAGCCGAAGTAATCCTTGCTATCTAAGAAGTGCAGCTTCTAGGACTAGTTCAGAGAACACATTGCAACCCTGCCCGGGGGAGCTCGTAGCCAAGATACTAGTTAATCTTTTTACTATAAGTTGAACAGGCCAATATTTTTTATCATCGTTTTCTCTCGATATATAGCGTTGTCACGAAAACGATATTTACCCCAAAGTGAATGGAGCACTCTCACCAATGACCGGGGTACTCTTGTTTACTCTGGATATATTAAAAAAGTTTAAAAGTGTTTCGTTTATACAGAGAATCTGCCAGATATAATCTGAGGATGTTTGAGGGATAAACTCCAAGACGCTTCCTTTTCACAACTATATAAATACTTCTCCAAAGAAAGAGGCTTAACGCACAATTCCCGACTCTAGTTATACATTCCGAATTCTTCTTTCTTTTTTTTTCGAAACTCAAGGCCTTAAACCAGAATTATGATGTCTGAAATTCCATAGGAGTGTGTGATAAGGTTATATAAAGAAATGATAATGCTTTCAATCTTAGACGTTATAAAACTATGATCATAAATTAGTTGATTCAAATGTTTGTTTCATTAGTACACAGAGAAGAGACCAATAACATAACGCACACAAACAAATATATCTAGAAGATACAAACTAAAAATCTTATAACAAGCAGATACGTCGTACGGACATGTCCGATCATTTTAGAGATAAAAAATTTTAATATGGTGAAATCAAATAAAACTGGAAAAAAATCCCTGTAATAATAATCCTATTAGTGCTGTTAAAAATCCCTGTAATAATAATCCTATTAGTGCTGTTAAAAATATCTGTAATAATAATCCTATTAGTGCTGTTAAAAATATCTGTAATAATAATCC
>NW_013678559.1:0-5010 GCF_000517525.1 Limulus polyphemus | reverse complement strand
TACCTGGTTTATTGTGTAATGTGCCTTGTTTATTGTGTAATGTACCTAGTTTATTGTGTAATGTACCTAGTTTATTGTGTAATGTACCTAGTTTATTGTGTAATGTACCTAGTTTATTTGTAAAGTACCTGGTTTATTGTGTAATGTACCTAGTTTATTGTGTAACGTACCTAGTTTATTGTGTAATGTTCCTAGTTTATTGTGTAATGTACCTGGTTTATTGTGTAATGTACCTAGTTTATTGTGTAATGTACCTAGTTTATTGTGTAGTGTACCTGGTTTATTGTGTAATGTACCTGGTTTGTTGTGTAATGTACCTAGTTTATTGTGTAATATACCTGGTTTTTGTGTAATGTACCTAGTTTATTGTTTAATGTAACTTACAATTATGGGTAAATTATTTTTTTTCCAGTAAAAAGCAAGAACTAAAACATTTGTAAATGAGAATGAGGTGATTTATATTGTATAATCAACAGACTGTAATATTTTTATATAGGGGAGGCCGAAAGGAATTTAAGTACAAGAACAACAGAATACGAACATGCTAAATCACATGTCTTCAAAAATAATAACGGAACACGAACATGCTCCATTACATGTCTTTCAACAATAATAACGGAACACGAACATGCTCCATCACATGTCTTTCAACAATAATAACGGAACACGAACATGCTCCATCACATGTCTTTCAACAATAATAACGGAACACGAACATGCTCCATCACATGTCTTTCAACAATAATAACGGAACACGAACATGCTCCATCACATGTCTTTCAATATTTCAAAGGTACAGAACATCACAGTGAACATAAAATTACTTAGATTATTTGATATGAATATAATGATAATAAACGTAAAATAAAAGAAGCGATTGTGATAAAACAATATATGTTTTTGACATATTTAGAAAAACTAATTTCTTGCAGAAAAAAAACACAAATTATAAACAACGTAATTTCTTGTTTGTTTTGTTTTGAATTTCACGCAAAGCTACACGAGGGCTATCTGCGCTAGCCTTCCCTAATTTAGCAGTGTAAGGCAGCTAGTCATCACCACCCACCGCCAACTCTTTGACTACTCTTTTACCAACGGATAGTGGGATTGACCGTCACATAATAACGCCCCCTGTTTTGGTGGGACGGGGATTCGAACCCACGACCCTCACATTGCGAGTCGAGCGCCCTAACCACCTGGCCATGCCGGGCGTCGTAATTCTTCCTTCACACTAACCATAAATTACAAACAACGTAATTTCTTCCTCCGTGTAGACCTGGCATGCTTGGTGGTTAGGATGCTCGACCAGCAATCCGTATACGGCGCGCGGGTTCGAATCCCCGTCACATCGAACATTCTCGCCTTTTCAGCCGTGGGGGCGTTATAAGTGACGATCAATCGCATTATTCTTTGGTAAAAGAGTGGCCCTAGAGTTGGCGGTGTTAACCTGCTGCTTTCCTTTCTTAAATTAGGGACGTCTGACGTAGATAGTCCCAGAAGTGTAGCTTCGAGCGAAAATCAAAACAAACCAGACTTTTTATACGTAGGATAAATGTGTTATTTAGTAGGCGTGTCTACTGACTTCTGAGTTACACGAAGGCTGAATATAAATGTGTTACTTAGGGTTATGTTTATTTTCAGTTCGTTGCTAAACAACACAATGACTTGAAAATGTGTGGTGTTGAAGAACTAGAAACATATTCCATGTATAATTTTTTTTAAGCTGTTGTGTTTTAAAGAAAAATTGGTTTTTTTTCCTCTTGTTTGGTCATTACAAAAAAATCAACCGAAGCTGTTTCCTTAGGGACATCTTGAAGATAAAACTTTAATAAGGAGATACTTTTCTACCATTATATCATTAGTTAGGCTTAATATTTCAGAGTTTCTATAAACATCGATCGTCTTCCTGTCTTACTCCACTCACGGTATGATGTCCCACGAGTGTAGTTTCACAATTTAGGAACTCGGAGAACACTGTTCCAATCATCCTTGTTCTTGTAACTTGGTTGTTTGTTAACTGCACGTTTACACTACTTTCATACGCAGCTAATATAAGTGCTGCTTTACACATCAGCAAGTAATTAAAAAAATTGTGATCGCCTTTCCTTTCAGCCTCCATCTTCCTTCAAGGCTTTTAAGACCTGGTTCATCAGATGGACTTGTTTCAAGAAGATAAATCATTCTTGTGAACCAGTGTAAAGTTTTTAACCAACTCAACGTGTAACTGTTATAACTACATATTGTACAGCTACCGAAACAACTAGTAACACATCTAAACAGCTACGAAGTGGTCTACTATTGGTGTAAAGTTTTATTAGCACACCAGAGGTTGCTGGCACGTGACAGGATTCCGTCTATCTTTATGAAGTAACAATCACTACCGTATATATAAAAAAAAAACTTTTATGTCACCAGTATTAATCGACAAACTTCTTGCCTCATACGCTGCTAGTTTCTTTGATGTTAACCGATAAGTTGCTAGTTTCACAGTGTTAACCAATAAGCTTCAAGTTTCTCGATGTTAACCAATAAGATGCTACTTTCTCAGTGTTAACCAATAAGCTGCTACTTTATCGGTGTTAGTCAATAAGCTTCTAATTTCTTGGTGTTAACCAATAAGCTGCTAGTTTCTCGGTGTTAACTAATAAGATCCGAGTTTCTCGATGTTAGTCAATAAGCTTCTAATTTCTTGGTGTTAACCAATAAGATGCTAGTTTCTCAGTGTTAATTAATAAACTCCTAGTTTCACAGTGTTAACTAATAAGATCCGAGTTTCTCGATGTTAACCAATAAGCTGCTAGTTTTTGGTGTTAGCCAATAAGCTGCTACT
The DNA here is from genome assembly GCF_000517525.1 of Limulus polyphemus. Taxonomy (NCBI): domain Eukaryota; kingdom Metazoa; phylum Arthropoda; class Merostomata; order Xiphosura; family Limulidae; genus Limulus; species Limulus polyphemus. The sequence goes on along the minus strand of NW_013678559.1, from coordinate 2,180 downwards.
TTCTAAGTGTTAACCAATAAGATACTAGTTTCTCAGTGTTAACTAATAAACTCCTAGTTTCACAGAGTTAACTAATAAGATCCGAGTTTCTCGATGTTAACCAATAAGCTGCTAGTTTTTGGTGTTAACCAATAAGCTGCTACTTTCTAAGTGTTAACCAATAAGATGCCTGTTTCTTAGTATTATCCAATAAGCTGCCTGTTTCTCGGCGTTAACCAATAAGCTGCTAGTTTTTGGTGTTAACCAATAAGCTGCTACTTTCTAAGTGTTAACTAATAAGGTGCTAGTTTCTCGATGTTAACCAATAAGCTGCCTGTTTCTTAGTATTACCCAATAAGCTGCTAGTTTCTCGGTGTTACCCAATAAGCTGCTAGTTTCTCGGTGTTAACCAATAAGCTGCTAGTTTCTCGGTGTTAACCAATAAGCTGCTAGTTTCACAGTGTTAACCAATAAGCTGCTAGTTTCTCAGTGTTAACTAATAAGGTGCTAGTTTCTCGATGTTAACCAATAAGCTGGCTGTTTCTTAGTATTACCCAATAAGCTGCTAGTTTCTCGGTGTTAACCAATAAGCTGCTAGTTTCTCAGTGTTAACTAATAAGGTGCTAGTTTCTCGATGTTAACCAATAAGCTGGCTGTTTCTTAGTATTACCCAATAAGCTGCTAGTTTCTCGGCGTTAACCAATAAGCTGCTAGTTTCTCGGTGTTAACCAATAAGCTGCTAGTTTCTCAGTGTTAACCAACAAGCTGCTACTTTCTAAGTGTTAACTAATAAGGTGCTAGTTTCTCGATGTTAACCAATAAGCTGCTAGTTTTTGGTGTTAACCAATAAGCTGCCTGTTTCTTAGTATTACCCAATAAGCTGCTAGTTTCTCGGCGTTAACCAATAAGCTGCTAGTTTACCCTGTTGTTATGAGGTACAAGACATAATCATTTCTAATTTCAATAGAAAACTTTTTCATTGGTTTTCTACGTTTTGTATACTTGTGATTCAGGCATCAGAAACTGAACTTTTATTGACTCGTCATCTTCCTCTTCTAAGATCTGTTCTTATACTTGAAAGGAGATTGAGAGAATGTGACATAAAAATGTATAGTATAACATAAAAAAGGGCCCTAAATTTGTGTAAAAAGGTTTTAAACGCACTCCTGCACAGAAGTTATACCGCCCTATTATTCACCATTCTAATTGATTGTTTGTTTTGAATCTCGCGCAAAGCTACACGAGGGCTATCTGCGCTAGCCGTCCCTAATTTAGCAGTGTAAATCTAGAGAGAAGGCAGCTAGTCATCACCACACACCGCCAACTCTTGGGCTACTCTTTTACCAACGAATAGTGGGATTGACCGTCACTATATAACGCCCCACGGCTGAAAGGGCGAACATGTTTGGTGTGACGGGGATTCGAACCCGCGACCCTCAGATTGCGAGTCGAGCGCCCTAACCACGTGGCCATGCCGGGCCCACCATTCTAACAGACTAAAGTTTTGTACATTATACGAAGTCACTATAAAAATCTGAACCAATTTCTTTAGAAAACGAATTTAATTAGCATCCAAACATTTACGGTAGAATCAACAAATCTCCAGTGGTCATGATGAATCAATGAATCCACAGGAGGTTTCGTTACTAGCCCTCCAGGTGTTCTTGATGAATCAACAGCTAGCTCCACGTGGAGGTTTCATCATCTACTTATTGTGATCGTGATTAATCAATGTGTCATCACTAGTTCATGTTCCATGATCACTAACATCCTGTGAGTATTTTGAATCAACAAATCTCTAGCAGTTCCCATTATCAATGTTTAGTCACAAGTCGAGAAACTCTCCATTAGTTGTTAATGATGGATTTCTCTGCTATCATGATATAGTGATATAACCTGGAACTTCGTTTACAGGTTTACAATTTACTTATTGTAAACATCTTAATTACCAAGACATTCTCTAGTCCCAAGTTATAATCATTTTCCATTATAATCTATCAGTGTGATTTAACATCAAAACCCTAAAATATAATCTAATATTTACCATGCATTAAACAGTAAAAGGAATTAATCAATAGGAAAAAATACTGTAGAATCTGTTCATTATCAGTGCATTAACTAGTTACCACGTGTCTCTACGTTACTGTCTACACAACACTAACTAGTCACATCGTGTCTCTACGTTACTGTCTACACAACAC
>NW_013678558.1:5149-9744 GCF_000517525.1 Limulus polyphemus | reverse complement strand
AAGAGAGAACATACAGGAGGTTTGTCTCCTCTTTTCTCTCTTCCCTTTAACCAAGATCCTCTAATGATTTGTTCATTAGAGGGTCTTGGTTAAAGAGAAGAGAGAACAGAGGAGACAAATCATTAGAGGATCTTGGTTAAAGAGAAGAGAGAACATACAGCAGACAAATCATTAAAAGATAGTGGAGAAGGGAAGAATAGAACATAAAAATCCACTAGAGAATCGTGGAGAAAGTGAGGAAACAGCAGTGGAAACAAATCATTAGAGTCTCAGGGAAAATGTGAGGAAGAATGTAGAGGAGATAAATCATTAGATTCTCATGAAGAAAGGAAAGGATAGAGGATATCAATGTAATCAGAAGGTTATGGGAAAGGGTAGATAAGAACAGAAAAGATTAATCATAAAAGGTCATAGAGTAAAGGAGGGAAAAACCTAAGAGACAAATGTCAGAGGGTTATACATTGACAGTTATATTTGGTTTTCAAAAGACAACCAAAGAGAACTCGACTTTAGATAATGTCATTTCAATAAGCAACTTCATATATTCAATACGTCACAATGGTTTGTCTCATTGTTCCAAATTACTCCATAACGGCTTAACACGACTCAGATCAACAAAAGGAATACAAAATACCTAAAAAAGAAAAAAACATATATATATGTGTGTGTGTGTGGTTTCTATGACAACTATAGGAAAACAACACATTCACACGAACTGTTTGTGGCACCAGCTGGAAATGACTCTCTCTGTGGGCATAAAGTCGAGAGTTAATATCACAGATGTCACTTCCGTGTTAATGCGGACTCTCTAAGCCTAACCTGCGAGTTCTACAGATGATTTTTTTGTGAAGTTCAAAACCGCATCTAAACCAAGAACTATCCAGTTTTGCTTTACTTTCTTTATTTTTGTTTTGTTTTACATTTTCCCTTAAGTATTCAGAGGTAAAATAACAATTACTTTATGTTGCCCCCCCTCCCCGGGTTTCCATATCCGTGGTGAGCATTGTGCAGCTATGCGCTTAGCAACAGACAAACACTAATGTTCGTAATAAATTCTATGAATATTTATAAAATGAAACATATTGCTCATTTTAAAGCGTTTACTAAAAAAACATAAAATATTTTAATGCTGTTTAAAATCAGGTTTTTTTTTTGTTTTTACAAAGAACTGAAAGTTTAATCTTTACATATTACTTTTACATATTCATGAAATTAAATTGAACGAATAGTTGGTATTTATTAGCTTTTTTTCGTTTAATGAAATAAAAAAAAATGTTCTGCTCCACTTGAGCTTAAACAACTTATTGGTTCTGATTGAAGTTTCTAAGAGGAAACTCATCATGCACGTGAATTTCTACACGTGAAATCAGTGGTACTTCCGTCAGTACTAAAGTTATTAAGACCCACAACGAGGATTAATAAAAATGTCAGTGACTTTTACTGTAAAATACATTATACTGTAAATATCCTATTAGGTAATGAACAGCTATGTCAGTGACTTTTACTGTAAATATCCTGTTAGGTAATGAGCAGCTATGTTAGTGATTTTTTACTGTAAATATCCTGTTAGGTAATGAGCAGCTATGTTAATGATTTTTACTGTAAAATACATTATACTGTAAATATCCTGTTAGGTAATGAGTAACTATGTTAGTGATTTTTACACTTTCACGTACAAAAAAACGTTTTAATTGTACGTTCAAGCTGTCACAGTAGTAAAAGTATAACTACCTATTAACACCCATAAAGGTATTTAACTCATATTTAACCGTATGCTAACACAAGTCCGAGTAAGCAAGCAATATTTGATTGTATATTAACACCCACTGGGGTTAGAAAACCCATATATAAATGTATATTAACATCCACCAAAGTAAGGAAGCTTTGTGTATATTAACAAGTAGTTCTTTACGTTGGAAGCCGAGTTAAAAGTACAGAACTTTAACTGAAATGTGTCATCCCAGAAAAAAAACAAAACATTTGTAGTCGTAGCCTCCTGTCGATAATTCTAGATATCACAATTATACATGGACGTTGATCTTACTGGAAAACCGAAATTTAATAACTTCAATATTTTATTAAATATTAGTCGCTTCATTAAACTAAGTGTTCAATATAAACACTACGGTCACCCAGAAGTCTTCGTCTTCACGACTAAATACACGGCTGTTCATTACCTAACAGGATATTTACAGTAAAAGTCACTGGCATAGTTGTTCATTACCTAACAGGATATTTACAGTATAATGTATTTTACAGTAAAAGTCACTGACATAGCTGTTCATTACCTAACAGGATATTTACAGTATAATGTATTTTACAGTAAAAGTCACTGACATAGCTATTAATTACCTAACAGGATATTTACAGTATAAAACAGTAGCCTGATATCATAGTGTAGGACTGAGTAAATGATTATCGATTTTTGTTTTGGTACTATACTCTTTACGATAGACAACATATAGTAGATAAATAACGACTTTTCAACTCACGTGAAAACCATAACATGAAACTGTACTTTACAGAATAACCAATAAAACTCTAATGAAACTGATATAGAGACAGATAGGAGACGTCTCTAATGGGATAAAAAAGTAGACCATAAAAAGTTAGTATTTGTTCCACAAATGTTTTTCCGGATATTCACGCCAAGCTACCCAAGAGCTATCTGCGCTAGTAGTCCCTTATTTCAAACTGATAAATTAAAGGGAAGGTAACTTAGTCAACAGTACCATTCGCCCACTCTTAGCCTACTTTTGTCTAACGAAATATTAGTATTTGGCCGGCATCCTAAAATCGCGCTCACAGCCCCCAAAATACTAAGAACGATTTTTTTATCTTGTGATAAGAAAATGCGAATGTGGTCCCCGATCCATAAACCAGCTTATTAACCACTGGGCTGGCCCGGCATGGCCAGGTGGTTAGGGCGCTCGACTCGCAATCTGAGGGTCGCGGGTTCGAATCCCCGTCTCACCAAACATGCTCGCCCTTTCAGCCGTGGGGGCGTTATAATGTGACGGTCAACCGTTGGTAAAAGAGTAGCCCAAGAATGACGGTGGGTGGTGATGACTTACACTGCTAATTTAGGGACGGCTAGCGCAGATAGCCCTCAGATTGCGAGTCGAGCGCCTTATCCACCTGGCCATGCCGAGCCTGCTATTTAGTGAATAATATGTGTTTATATAGCAGTTATATATATTTAGTTATTACACGAAATACATTTATATGAAATTACTGTTTGTTAAAGAAAACATGCTTATGCTTCTGTTGACTTTCATAATCAAGATTATTTTTAATTCATAAAAACCAGTATAGTCAGACATTTCGTGAATAATATACAGTTTATAACGCTGATGAATTTGATGTCGTGAAGAAAAAACTTATGTAACAGAAGGGTTTTCAACATTATGTTACATATGTGTATATATTGGATGTATGCATCGATATACTGATGTATATACTGGATGTATGCATCGAAATACACGTGTAGTAAGTTGACGTTCGTATCAAAATAAACGTATATTTATTTAGTAGTCTGCATCAAAATGCAGGTGAAGTTAATATTTGTATTTTTGTCCGAAGTAGTAAACATTTCTGGATGCACTAGTGATCAGTGGTTATAAGTGTCACAATACCCACGTGTTTACTGTATATGAACAAGAATAAAAAAGGGTGACTACCATAAAACATGTGGCGAAAGGCCTCTTAGAATATCAGATTTTACGACGGGATGAAAACTGTAAAGGTTATTTAAATTTTTTATTATGTACGTGGGAAGAACCGTGAATTATCAAGTGAAATAAAACAACATGGATATACAGTCAATAAAACTAAAATTTAAGGATAATCATAATATAATATATAACAAATATTGGCGACGATGATGGTAGAACTGAAAGTCAGACTAACCGAGAAGATCGTGGTGTAACTGGAAGTCTGCCAAGTACGAGTAAGAACCAGACTAGCCGAGAAAATCCTGGTGTAACTGGAAGTATGCCAAGTACGAGTAAGAACCAGACTAGCCAAGAACATCCTGATGTAACTGGAAGTCTGCCAAGTACGAGTAGGAACCAGACTAGCCGAGAATATCCTGGTGTAACTGGAAGTGTGCCAAGTACGAGTAAGAACCAGACTAGCCAAAAAGATCCTGGTGTAACTGGAAGTGTGCCAAGTACGAGTAAAAACCAGACTAGTCGAGAATATCCTGGTGTAACTGAAAGTCTGCCAAGTACGAGTAAAAACCAAACTAGCCGAGAAGATCCTGGTGTAACTGGAAGTGTGCCAAGTACGAGTAAGAACCAGACTAGCCAAAAAGATCCTGGTATAACTGAAAGTCTGCCAAGTACGAGTAGGAACCAGACTAGCCGAGAATATCCTGGTGTAACTGGAAGTCTGCCAAGTACGAGTAAGAACCAGACTAGCCAAAAAGATCCTGGTGTAACTGGAAGTCTGCCAAGTACGAGTAAGAACCAAACTAGCCGAGAAGATCCTGGTGTAACTGGAAGTGTGCCAAGTACGAGTAAGAACCAGACTAGCCAAAAAGATCCTGGTGTAACTGGAAGTCTGCCAAGTACGAGTAAGAACCAGACTAGCCA
>NW_013678558.1:0-4503 GCF_000517525.1 Limulus polyphemus | reverse complement strand
TAATCTATGTTGGTGATATAAATATTGTTAGGTTAATATAATCTATGTTGGTGATATAAATATTGTTAGATAAAATAATCTATGTTGGTGACATAAATATTGTTAGATAATATAATCTATGTTGGTGATATAAATATTCTTAGATAAAATAATCTATGTTGGTGACATAAATATAATTGGATAATGTAACCTATGTCAGTGATTTAAATATTTTTAGATAATGTAATCTATGTCAGTGATATAATTATTTTTAGATAATATAATCTATGTTGGTGTTATAAATATTGTTGGATAAGTTCAATATATATATATAGTGATCGATAATGTTCCATTTATCGGTGATTTAAATATAGATTTGTTATAAGAAAAGACTATGTCAATAATTATCAGGATTTATTTACTACATTTAGAGATTTGAATCACATATACATTAATTTCATAAACCAAGTGAGGAAACAAATCAGCCACATCTATGATTAGATTATGTATATATAAGAAATATAAATGGAAATATTCCACATTCAGCAATTGTTGGAAGATTATCTATCTATTGTACTCAAAATATATTCAATTAAGAAATCTGAAAATGATAGATACTCTATATATTTAAAGGAAAATAGATGATTAAATAATAGATTGAAGTCTAATAAATATCACATTGGAAGAAGTTAAGAATTAAATCTTATTAATTAAATGAAAATTTCTATTAAAAATACCAAAAAAATCTAAAAGAAATATATTTGAGAAAACACTGATTACAACTAGAATCATAAACCTGATAAGTATTAGAAAATTTTGTTTTGTTTGGTGTTAACCACGAGTATTGAAACCCAATTTTTAGAGGTGTGAACTCTCAGACTTACCGCTGAGCCAAACATTAAATATCAATATGAATATTAATACTATATTTTTTATTTTCACACGTGTAATTAAGAAATTAAAAGTACAATTAAGTCTTGTTTGATTGTTTTGAATTTCGCGCAAAGCTACACGAGGGCTATCTGCGCTAGCCGTCCCTAATTTAGCAGTGTAAGACTAGAGGGAAGGCAGCTAGTCATCACCACCCACCGCCAACTCTTCGGCTACTCTTTTAACAACGAATAGTGGGATTGATCGTGACATTATAACGCCCCATGGCTGAAAGAGCGAGCATGTTTGATGTGACGTGGATTCGAACCCGTGACCCGCAGATTGCGAGTTAAGCGCCCTAACCACCTGGCCATGCCGAGCTTAAAATTATGAGTTCGAGTACAGAGAAAATTTCAGGATATGATGGTAAACATTAAGAATATGCAGAGGCCATATCTTAGATCCATTGATATTATATTTCATAACTTGTCTTTCTCAACTGGCATTTTTCCAAACCGATTAAAAGCAGTAATAATTCCAATAAGTGAAACAAAAGAATAATGCAACTTATAGAAATATTTCTTTATTATTATCAATTCTCAAAACTTTTAATAAAATGGTGTCCCTCGACGGGGATTTACAATGCTAAAATCCGGCGTTCGACTCACCGGGATGAACAGTGTGCAGATAACCCATTGTGAGGCTTTGTACTAAGAAAAGAACAATATAATTTTGATAAAATACGTTAATAAATAAATAATATATATATATATTTGTTTTTCTCAATCATTTTGGTTTAGGGAAGACTTAAATCATGGCCAGGTGGATAAGGCGCTCGACTCGCAATCTGAGGGTCGTGGGTTCGAATCCCCGTCCCACCAAACATGCTCGCCCTTTCAGCCGTGGGGGCGTTATAATGTGACGGTCAATCCCACTATTCGTTGGTAAAAGAGTAGCTCAAGAGTTGGCGGTGGGTGGTGATGACTAGCTGCCTTCTCTCTAGTCTTACACTGCTAAATTAGGGACGGCTAGCGCAGATAGCCCTCGTGTAGCTTTGCGCGAAATTCAAAAACAAACAAACAAGACTTAAATACTGAACAAACTTTACCTATGATATAATTCAATTTGTTATTCTTTTCAGGTTTACAGAAAGCTTTTGATAAACTATTACGTCGAATATCTATATAAATAATACGCATGAGTTTATCTGTCCGGAACTTTTCTCGATCAAACGCTACAACTTTCATATCGTTAGAAATGCTTTGTCCGGATTGCATATTGGGACAATTCAGAATCACCTAACCTGATTTTTACTTAGTCAAACTTTTCAATGGAACGAGTATGGTACACGATGACACAATGTCGTTGTCATCACGTGGCTTTGACTTCAACTTTTAGTTTTTTTTATTTGCAAAGTATTTCACACAAACAACACTTAAACCACATGTAATTTCCTAAAAATGAATGAAAATTACACTACATACAATTTTCATGGGCTTTCTTGAGTTATTTAGGTCAAAAATATGCATGCGCAGTTCGTTCAAAACCATATGCTTATAACTTTCTGAACACGAATTCAGGCGTTTCTGCATATTCAGCTAAGTTTGCCTTCATTATAACTTTACATTACTTTACAATAATTTAGCTTCTGTTCGTTTCATAAACTGTTATAAACACTTTAGCTATTTTTTCTTTAATGCGGGTTTTATTTTTCGTTTTTGTGAGTTTCTTTGTTTCAACATCTAAAACCGCGGATTACAGTGAACCTTCATAACTGATTGATATTCTGTACACTACTATAAATACCATTACTGTACTTTATTGTTTACTTTACGTGTGGTTTTATTACATAAAGTTACGTAGTGTAGATTGTTTGTCTGACCGCATAATTTTTTCAAATAGACCAGGATTTATCGATCTAACACATAATACCTGCAAGAAAACGTAGCATAAATGACGTGCGTGAAAATGATAGAATAAGGAAAATTCAAGCCAAGGGCTTTTTAAACACTACCGCAAATGTTTTGCGGATCGCGGCTAGTTAAAAAACAAACAAACAAAGAGAAACGTAGAAGTTTTTCTTTCTTCCTGGGTCAAAACAAAAAGATTTCTTGGTGATCCTACTCTTGGACACCCATCATAGCATTGGCCATGAGAAAAACAAGCGCTTTTTAGATGTAGCCATGCCACTCTAAGGATCTGATCTGGTGCTTTGGTTGCCATTTTTCATGGCAAAAATGTGAACGTTTGACATTTTGAAGAAAATAACTCAAAATTTGCCAAGAAAACTTTGGAGTCACTAGCTAAATAAACACATTTTTGCTGTGATGGACCGGATAATAACTGCTCTATGACATGCTTCATGGTCCAACCAACTTTTATAGAAATTGGTCAAAATGCTACCGTGTAATTCGCGGACAAATAAACAAACAAATGTTTTTGTTTTTTTTATAAGTACAGATAAATATTATAGGTCCAAGCACAGAACCAGAGGGCGCTCCTTTCTCAATTAACATTTCACTACTTATATTATGTACTTTGTATTAATTAACTTTCAAACCATATTACCTCTTATTCCTTAACTCGGTAAGATAAACAAAGTTAATTAGATGAAATACAAACTGACATTAATTGTGATTTAAAAATAGCAGCTACCAGGTTTAATGAAAATAGATTTTATAGTGACATTTCAAAAATAATATATTTATTAAATTGAAAAAATACGATTTCTATAAAATATGGTAATATTTTTTATATATGCACAAAAATGAATCTTTGAATAAAAATCAAATGTAAGGAGACAGTGTGTTTGTTTGTTCTGGAGGAAATCCACATTGGTATATCGAACTCCGGATTTTAACGTTGTAAGTCTGTAGACCTACAGCTGTCCCACCAGAGGGACGTTGAGAAACAGAGAAAGCTAAAAACTATAAGATATTAAGGTTTATAAACAAATTAAATTTTATTATTTTAGAAGGTGTGTAGATTAAAAAATGTTAAAACTACTTTTCATGAACACAACCAACATATTCAACCACACTATAAGTTATAGTTTATATAAAGAATAGTGAAATAAAAATATTACCTTAAATAAACACAAACAGGAAACAGTTTTAATAAATATGATTTATTGACTTTTTAGATATCAAAACATAATAATGATGTTTATTAATACAGAACGCAAGGATTGAGATATATAGTCCCTATAAGTGAAAATTAGATAATGTACAAAAACTCTTATTATTTAATGGCGAACTTTTTAATGGTTTGCTAATAAATTTAAGTAATGAAAGTAAGATAAAAATAGTTAAAACACAGATTACTTAAATATATATATGTGGGGAAACACCATGCTTGTGTTGTTGAAATAATTAATTATATTTATACAACCACGTTAAGAAGTTATCTAGTTACTAGACGTATGTATTACAATACACTTGTTGTTACTAGATCTATGTATTACAATACACTTGTTACTAGATGTATGTATTACAATACACTTGTTGTTACTAGATGTATGTATTACAATACACTTGTTACTAGATGTATGTATTACAATACACTTGTTGTTACTAGATGTATTTATTACAATACACTTGTTGTTACTAGATGTATGTATTACAATACACTTGTTGTTACTAGATGTATTACAAT
>NW_013678557.1:14473-17376 GCF_000517525.1 Limulus polyphemus | reverse complement strand
ACAAAGTTACATAGTTAAACCTCACAAACAACTTGGATTGATGTTGCAATAGCAAGCGTGGGACGCGCATACACCAGATTCAATTTTATTACTTATCAGGATCTCTACCAGCCTACCCTGAAGCTGGAATTCTTTTAGGCAAAATTAGGATAAAGTAATATATGAGACCTTTGGCGTGGTCAAAACTGTAATTATATCTCAAATCAGTCAAGAGATGATGGTGCTATGAACTAAATTAAACTAAATTAGTTTATAAGTGCTTTCAATATTCTGCAGTTATTTTATTGTATTATTACGAATAATAGTTTCTTTTAAAATTGAAACTTTCCGACTTTTGATCCAACGAGACTAGTTTTTATGAGGTCAGCTGATATTTTCCTAAAAACTATTACTTATCTACTACATAGGACTTCTGAATAAGAGATATTTGTAATTATTTCCTCCAACTTTGTACAACCTGTCTCCTGGAGTGTTCCTTTGACTGTTAGGCGAGAAGCATGAGACCCCTGTTGGTTATAGCAGTCACGTGTCAGGTTTTAAACATTGATTTGAAAATGGGCAGGAACGCTTTCGCTTTAGACCATGTATATTTCAGTTCACAGTCAAAATGCAAAAAGTGTAAATTGTGACCTATTATGAACTATTAATGTTAAGTTTTGCGTTTTTTGCACATGATCGTACAAACTATTTATGTGTAAAGATTTTACACGTCTTTATAGTTTTATATGATTTATCTTCAGTTCACAAATATTGAAATTATTTTCCGAATATTGTCACTATTGACATCCTCACAGAAACTCATGAACAACACTTTAAGTGTATTAAAGTTTCAGTTTTTGTAAACTGAATTTACATAGTTTATGAAACACAGATGAGTGCTTTGTTTCTCAGTTCATAGAATGTTTACTGTATTATAGAAGTTTTATTAGTACGAAGATTAGTAAGAGACCCAGCAAGTGGTTTTATTAAACAACTCATTACACAGTTATGAATATTCCTTCATTTTGAAATGATAATCGTAAATAAGTCTTGGAATTTTAGTCATGTTTTGTGTAATTATTTATTATTTGCCAAATTTTATTAGTCCTCAAGAAGTTCAGTTTTATAGATTTATTGTCAATTGATCTTTTCGTTTATCTATGATATTGTAGGTTTCCAGTGGTATGTTACTAATTAGACAATGTAGCTGTAACTTGTCTCAGGTTACTTGACCTGACGGTGTGAAGTCCAATTAGAACTCAGTCGTAGGGGTGATACGTTCCCGTAATATGTAAAATGAAACCGATATCACAAATCACGGTCATCTCACTATGCAGACAAAGTTGTCATTTTTATATACGTAATTATGTATATAAAATTAAAAAATTGGTAATTTGTATTGCACGAGATCTCTGCATGAACACTGTTACGAAGGAACTATGAAGGAACGCTTTGTTTTCTTTATGGTAACGTAACAAACTGTGTTGGGTGATGGCTTACCACGCAATACCTTTCGCGCGCAATGTATTTTACGGTAACTTTCTTCACTTGAAGCGCTTTGAATATATATCAGAAGGTCCATCCCGAAATATTGGATCATTCCATGACCTAAACTTCAAAGAATAAGTCGAGTTTTTATTCTTAATTGAGTTATTTTTAGTATACTCGACTAAGAAAATTTGGTATGAGAATTCAGTTCCAAAACCATAACTTTTAGCTTTATTATATAACATTCAATTTGCATGTGAGGTACATATATCATAAAGAACAATAAAAACAACAAAGATAAATCTATAAAACAACCCAAATTTGTACTTCAGATGATACATATCATATTGTTATGAAATCAAGAATACTAAATATTACTGAACAATTCTCTAAAGAGTACTAATAAATTTGACGATTAGCAATCTGTCTGTCTGTGCTGTTTATTAGCAGCAATCAGTTTTTACTGTTACTAATTTTATGTATCCGTTGGTGCTATTATTGGCTTATATGCATTCCTAAATAGTAGCTTGATGAATTGTTGAAAAACAATTCGTAACAACGTAGGAACTTCTAATTGGAAGAATTAATTACATGCATGTCAAGTGACAGCCTATCAATACAAAAGGGTTAGTACTCTACATAGGCTCCGCCTTTACACTTGATCTTGGACTAACAGCAATATAAAATATTCATGCACCAATGCCATTTATTGTTGTAAGTCAGTAATAGTTAGTTCTGAAGGAATATATATATATATATATAATGTGCATTTTCATATAAGTTGTTAAAGTGGTTAGAACTGTACAGAATCATAGAAATAATGATTTAATATCATTGAAAATACCAAAGGCAATACTTCAGACTTCATTGAAAATTACGCACTTTTTATCTACTCTAAGATATATTTCTTGTCTAAAGTAGTTAGAGTCCTTACTGATATTAATAGTTTGTACTTGAGCGACAAAACAGCTGCGTAATTGATTGTTTGTTTTTAAGCAGAGTACTGCTGAGTTCATCCCAGAGAATCAAACATCGGATTGTAGCGTTGTAAGTATTTAGATTTACCACTGTCACACTGGGGAACCTGCGTATCAATGATATCGTGAATAGCAGTGATTAACGTACATGTCTATAGATGGCACTAATGAAGACTGTAGGCTAAAATAAGTGATTCGGGCTTTATCAGTTATCAAATAATTATTAAAATGATTTTAATACACGTTACTAAGAACGATTAACCTAGAAACACAACCAATAAATACTTGTTAAACAACTTATCTGTTACTCTGTTAAAGTGAAACATAAAGAATAAAATTCCTTCTAGTTTTAATAAATTAAATTAATCATATTTGAAAGTAACTTGGAATTTTGAATATTTACCTACATTTTAATAATTTACGTATTATGCTCCAGTACCTTTTCAGTATTGGATGTGA
>NW_013678557.1:12472-13732 GCF_000517525.1 Limulus polyphemus | reverse complement strand
TCATCTTGTAGTTTAGACTAACATACACGTTGGCTGTGTTGTTTGTTAATCTTATAGGTTAGACTAACAAACTTACTCACCTAATATCAACATTTTCTGGCTTTCTTACAATTACAGTTAGCATTATCAATGGGAACTATAACATATTTTTCTTGTAAATCTTGAATCTTATTATTTTTAATTCGAAACGATAAATCTATATGGTATTTAAAAAACAAATTACAAGAATATTTAAAATTTATTTTAAATACAAAAATTTTCATTTACAAAACCCATCTAAGAAGATAAGGTGTAATATAGTCAAGATTCAAAATGTATTCATCAATATTATTTTCAATATATTATAGAATATTTTACTTATTACATTTTGTGTCAATTGTGTATTTAGAACTTTTTGAGTATTTCACATAATAGTTTGTTTTTATAATTTCCAAGTTACCAGTAATAATATGTTTATAAAAAGTATAAAAATTAAAATATTTTCACATTCACAAAGTAGATTATTAACATCATCTACATTTAAATTAGTTAAAAAATTCTTATAACTGTATAATAGTAAACTGATTGGAATTTCATATATATACTTTTGCCTCACAGTCATGAAACTTTCAAATTGGACTTTATGAAAATAATATTGATGAATACATTTTGAATCTAAATATTTTGAGAACGTAAGTAGATTTCTAGTCCATTAAAAGCAAATATTAAACAACCGACCAACCCCCCAGTGGCACAGCGGTATGTCTGATGACTTACAACGCTAGAAACCGACTTTAGATACCCGTGGTGGGCAGAGCACAGATAGCCCTGTGTAGCTTTGTTCATAATTAAAAACAAACAAACAACCGACCATTTTATTAAATAAAAATACTTAACATTTTATTTCATAAAATTAAAAAGTGTAAATAATAATAATAAAAATAATTAAGCCATTTTAGAATACCTAAGTAACTTTGAACAAGTGAAAAATATTTAATATTACCACACTGTATACCATATTTCCATTGAAAAATTTAATTTATGTTATAAATTCATTAATAGAACAGTTCTGTTATCCTTTCATTGTACCGGAAGATAGTTTTCTTTGTTTAAAGCAACAGAATGGGCTGTCTGTGCTTTACCCACACGGGTATCGAAACCCGGATTCTAGCCATGTAAGTTTGCCAAATTACCGCTGTGTCACTGAGGGCAATTCTAGTAGAAAATATATAATATATATATATATATGTATATAGAATATATAGTATATATATATATATA
>NW_013678557.1:6393-12038 GCF_000517525.1 Limulus polyphemus | reverse complement strand
GAAAAATTTGATGCAAAAATTAATATTCAATAGATTTAATAAAGAAACTCTAAATAAAATTATTAATATATTTTGTGATATATATAAATATATTAAATAAAAACAAAGAAGTAAAAATTAAGTAGTTTTTGCTGGTAGTTTCTAATAAATATTTTCAGTTTTTAATTAGGTCCTTTAAACGACACTACTTTTATGCGGATGAATACCTTATCGCATATCGCTCGTGTAATGTCTGAAAATTGGTAGTTACAGTGGTCTTAATGGGCGGTGGTTGGGCTAGTTTAGATACCTTGATTGGGCTTTTATAACTTTGTACTAGTATATATTATATAGAGTTCTACTAATTAAGCTACGTTAGGGCTTTACTACTATAATTGGGCTGGAATGCTAACCTCAGGAGGTATGTTAACCTTACCCCCAAGTGGTAGTGTCTTATTTCGTTTATATACTTTTTCTTTTCTTTTACCTTGGAGAGCAGTCACCTTCCCACAATTATCTGCAGGCAGTGAAGGATGATATAGATATGAGGCGTTGTTGGTTTGAGCAACCACATCACGCTTTCCCAACTAGTATTTATATTGATGATTTTATTTGACTTCTTTTATGAATTTTTTCATGTGAGACTGGCGAACGGAGGTTAACACTGATAGACAGTGTATCCCCACTGCAATGTGGTTCCTACTCCATCAATCATCGTCAAAACCCAGAACACATTTTATATCCCACATTATAGTCTGTATCCTGGGTATCCTTTTAATTTATGCAGCATTTTGAATATAATTTTGTTTGGGCGTGTTTTGTTTATTAATATCTATATATAAGCATTGTCAGTTTTGGTCTTAGTTGTGAACTTCGTATCATAACGGATAATATGGCAAAAACTATTAAGGTAGGGTTTGTAGTTTCTTTTAAGATCAGTTAGTTCCGTTTAACACCTTTTATGGAGGAGGTTGGATATCTGGGCTTGTCTCGGCTTTCCCTTGTGATACTTGAATAAAACTTCAAGAGAGTAACTAACTTTGAAAACATGATTTTATTCAGTATACCGGGACGGAAAGACTAGCTTCAGGTAGGGTTACTCTTGGTTTATAACGACACTATAGGCCGTTTCTGATAAAGTGAATGAATGGCGTTTGATGGATTAGAACGGAATATATATTTTTGTTTCTCTAGATAAGTCCGTGGTTGTCAAAGTACATAAAATGTCGAATACTTAATAGAGGATAGTAGTAATTTATAAAAATATAACAAAATTTTCAATTTCCCAAATTACTTTTAATTATAATCTTCTCGGTATCTGTCATTATAATTAAGTTTCCTGCGCCATCTATTGAATGGTTCCACAAACAAAAAATAAAGAAAATTTACACCTTGGGTATTTAAGATTCAGACAATTGGAAAATAACTATAGTATGTACAACAAACATTTCTTTATAATAGAACATAAATTTAAAAGAATTACTCTCTTCACAACAAGAACGCGACTATCACTAGGGCAGTACATGAGAGTTTGATTATATCTTTATTGGTGTAATTTTTTAATGTTATACTGAAAAACATGAGTTCCTAAAAAATACAATAATAATACTATTTTGTACCACATTTATTTTTTAAACCATTAAAGTTTATATCAGAAAAGTTTATGAACATTTTGAGTTCTGTACATTGAATCATTTTAATGTAATGAGTTGCGTATGACTAAAGAGCCCAATCCAAAAACTTTTCCGTGCAGCTCTTCCCAGGAAAAAAATCATTTTTTTACAAAATGTTCACTTTTATAAATTTATTCCAATAAGTTATGAATACTACGATTAGTAATTACAAGTATAAACAGCCGCCCATAGAGCGGCGTTTCTGCTAGTTATTTGAATTCTGTAAGGTGTATTCTACCATAGAACAGTAAATGTTGAAGGGTCAGCATATGCTTATTGTTGGTGTTTGTAGGTGTATCGTTCTCCACGTTATGCATTAAAATCAATCTTATGAATATTTAAAATTGACCAAGTTCTCCTAAGCTTAGTTTGGCCTAAATCGTTCACTAGTGCCATCTATAGACGCGTACAATAATTAAAACTATTCACGGTACGTTTGTTAAAAAACTGCTTTGTCACTGAAAAAGGAACCATTAATGTTTAGAATCACAGTAACAACTCCAACCAGTTTTGGAAGTAGATATCTCTGTTTCTATATAAACAGAATGTATTTTTGGGTGAAGTATGTTGAAGGCAAACCATATAATGAAGTAAGGTAGTATATAAAATATGGGTATTTCATTCTTTTGAACTTAGAAATATGTCTGTTTTTGACACTTTAGGATGTATAAACGTTATTAATATACAGGGAAAATGTGTTTCACCTTCAAAGGTTTTAAGTATCATCAGAACTGTAGCAGAACTATCTATTTCAGAAAATGGGTAAGTTAAACAAAATAAAATTAGAAGATAAAAATGTAGGGTCTTTATTTGAAGGTCTCTTCTAGTTGTTTTATGGCTACTTAAAACACTCATTTATAAAGGTGATAAAGGAACGCAGTGAACTCTTTTATTAGTACTTTACTTTATGATATTAGTTTTTACTTATTTTGTCAAGTAGTTAAAGTAGTTGAATAATTCAATAGAAAAGAATGTCACACACTCCTGAATCTTTCACATGAAATACTGTGTGATTAGAAAGAACATGTGAATGAATTATTTCCAAATTTACAACTTCAATTTATAGTATCAAAATTAGAGTTGTATTAATTTTTAAAGTAAACTAAACACAATTAACAAAATATTCTAACAAGCCTTATATACTTCCCATTTTGTTACTTAAGTTACCTTGTAGCGAAAACAACTGCTGTAATATGAAAACCAGAATGGTAACAGGTTTTTGAAATACATCAAAATGCAATTAAAGATAAAGCGTACAGATGACTTTGTATTATTACTTGTTTGTTGCTACAAATGCCAAAAAAAAAAGAGTATATAATATATGATACAGTGTTGTGTTCAAACTATCTAACTCAAGAAAATGTTATTAAGAAAAATGTTAATACATTCCGTAATGTATTTTCAATTGGATTATCAAAAAAAAGGGAGGGAATTGATTGTCTAACATTTAGAATTTCATTGATTATTCAAGTTTTATGCATTTATAACTAACTATTCCCTTTAATGTCCCTCTTGTAAGACCTCGTTTAAAACTATTAAACATGTCATTTAATTTGTATTTCCATTAGTTCTGTTCATCTAAATTCTAAGAACAAAATTAATTCACTACCACTACAAGAAGGAAGAAAGGTACACAGACCCAGCCGCCAGTCCTACCAGTAACCAGTGACGCGTGTCAACAAACCAATATGTCGCCCCTCAGCCTAGTCCCACTTTGTGTATCCTCGTCGTAAAACTCACCCAACGCTCTGGAAATCGACCATGACCTACCCCCCTAACCTTTCCGTGCTCTCCGCCCACTTACCAGCGACACGCCGTCACAACCACACCAGAAATTGAACCTATATCCCAACAGAATCCCTGACGAATATCAGAAGAATCCGTAACTTATTTAAACAATAATCTATCCCCAGCATCAGACTACAAGACTACAACTTACTTCTTCTCGCTAACCGGGCACTGGTACGGATTGGTCGTTACCAGTGAAAGTGGGTTTTCTCGGGGTAGTTCCGTTCCCCCCACATCAGAATTATTATTGGCATAGGATTTATAGATCCCAGCTGGCCTGATGGACCATTTGTCCTATATCGACCGTTTATGTTTTAAATTACGCTTATTTAAGTTTACACAGCTTGTCTTGTTTTTACATCAATTTAAGCCCATACCTCTAGACCACGAGCGTGGTGAAGGAGGATTGCTTAATCTTCGAGCACCCCTGATTATTAACTATTTCTTCTGAAATAATTAATTTCAAATCAAAATAAATGCCAGAAATAATAATAATAATGAAGGCCCTGAGAACCAAAGTTTATCCTAATTCATTTGTTTTCCAATATTGTTAAGGGATACCTCTCTCTAAGAAATTCGGTATCCCCTATCTGATCACAATTTATGATTTGAATTTATGAATATTTTATGTCGGAAAGGGGTTTCACACGTCCTTTCGAAAAGTGATTATTTTTGGTAGCATGTAATTGCCTAAGAAACGCCAAAAATGTAGTTCTTATTTATTCTGCTCTACCACGATATTTATGAAAAAATAAATTTTATAATGTTTAAACAATGTCACTGGGTCGATATTTTAAACGCTGATATACACACCAGTGAAATAAATAAAATAATATAATCGTAGAGAAAATGTTATGTGTAAAGCACAGGAAAATTTCTTGAAAGCTTGTTGGGATTTAATACTAGAATTTATTGTTTGAAAATATAGAACCAAATAAAGAAATAATAAATTAATATGTGTTTGAGAAATCTGATGCATAGATTCGGGAAAAAACTCTAATCGGTTGAATCTGTTGAATGAAAAAGCGGTGATTCAGTCCTTTCAGGAGAAAAATCTTCAGTTTGTTAAATATTTTATTTCAAACTGTTATCTTAAAAGGACACCTGGTGGACAGAAAATATATTATTGACTCATCTAGTGTACAGATTACTAGCATAAGCAGAAACAGCTGTATAGGTCCTGAACATATATGCCTGCCTAACCTGGGCGAGATTAGAGGCGTTCTCAGTTGGATACAAGTACATCGTCTAAACAAGCACAGGAAACGAGTACAAAATGCTGAAACTTTTGTCTTGATATACCTGAAAAAAAGATATTTATTTTAGAATCATAGAAATAACATCTGCACAGTAAATAACAACTCCTATTTTTCATACTCAGAAGTTTTGTTCATCCAAACTATAATATCTCTGATGCAAGTGGATATTTCGTAACTGAAATACCAACTAGTTTCTACATCTTCCACAACTAGTATGGTATATTTTTATTCGGTTAACTTTTATCACATTCATTTTGACCAGATGTTCGAGGTCATAAATATGTCTTGATCCTTTGAAACTGGGATGATTATGCACAATTTATAAACATTTTACAGATATGATACTTCTACTATAGATGAGAAATTTAAATGTCACTGTATATCACAAGAATTCCACACACAGGGTTGATATGTTTACAGGAATTATTTCTGTGGTTTTATTTCTTTCTCGTCTTTCTCTCATGGTTTACTTGCACTTGTCTTTTCTTTTTTGGTTTACTCATTTATAGTAATTTTATAATAATTTAGAACACATTTTTTGGTAATGCGAAATAGAAGAAATAAATAAATCGTGTATTGGATCTTACATGGGTCGAAATTTGTCTTCACTAAGTTTTAAAACTACATTTACTTATTGAATGATGTAACTGATTTACTTTGTTATAAAGTATTTTGAACACTCACTTAACGAAACAAGAGCCAATGTTTCTCCAAAATGGTGAAAATCATATACAGTAGCCAGTACTCTCGTAATATTTTAAGTAGTACACAACCTTAAACAAAACAAGGATAAAGACATTTCCAGTGTAGCTTGTGATGATATATCAGCACATTTTACTTACATTTGTAATGCCACATTTTATGTTAATGTACACCAGATAGTAAAAAATAAAAAAACATGGGGCTTAAGATGAAACTGAAGCAAAATCTTATTTATATACAGAAA
>NW_013678557.1:2523-5747 GCF_000517525.1 Limulus polyphemus | reverse complement strand
AATGTATATATATATATATATATATATTCCTGCAGAGCTAACTATTACTGATTCGATGACGAGGAACCCACTTTGAGACTAATAATGGCTGGAGTTGTTGTACCAAATAAAGCTAAAGAGAGTATGGTGGTTATATATTCGGTAACTAGAGATACACCTAGGTGTTTATGGAGTAGTTGTACCAAGTAAGGCTAATGATGATGACAAAACCTTGTCGAAACGTTGTACATTTGCTGTCATGTTAAACTTGTATTAAAGTTTTTCTTCATTACCCATTTAAGCCGTCTCCAGCCATTATTATAACTATTACTGACCTACACCAATAGATGGCAATAGTGCATGAATATTTTATATTGCTGTTAGTGTAAAATCCACTGTACAAGTCCTACGTTGTTACAAATTTTTTTAAACAATTCATCAAGCTAATATTTTGGAAAGCATACAAGCCAATCATAGCACCCACGGATACATAAAATTAGTAACAGTAAAAACTGATTGCTGTTAATAAACAGCACAGACAGATAGATTTTGGTCTCAAGTTACTTGGCCTGATGATGTGAAGAATGGGACATTTACAATTAGAACTCAGTCGTAGGGATGATACGTTCCCGTAATATGTAAAATGAAACCAGTATCACAAATCACGGTCATCTCACTATGCAGACAAAGTTGTCATTTTTATATACGTAATTATATATATATAATATAAAAAATTGGTAATCTGTATTGCACGAGAATTTTAAGAGTGGCACACATGAACACTGATAAGAAGGAACTATGAAGGAACGCTTTGTTTTCTTTATGGTAACATAACAAACTGTTTTGGATGATGGCTTACCAGGCAATAATACCTTTCGTGGGCAATGTCTTTTACGCTTTCTTCACTTGAAGCGTTTTGAATATTTTTGGAAGGTCCTTCCCGAAATATTGGATAATTCCATGACGTAAACATCAGAAAATAAGTCGAGTATTTATTTTTAGCATACTCGGCTAAGAAAATTTTTGTAAAAGTATTCAGTTCCAAAACCATAACTTTTAGCTTTATTATATAATATTCAATTTGCGTGCGAAGCATATATATCATAAAGAACAATACAAACAACAAAGATAAATCTATAAAACGACCCAAATTTGTATAAATTCACATAATTTATACTTCAGATAATACATATCATATTGTTATGAAATCAACAATACTAAATATTACTGAACAATTCTCTGAAGAGTACTGATAACTTTGACGATTAACCAATTGATCTTTTCGTTTATCTATGATATTGTTGGTTTCCAGTGGTTTGTTACTAATTAGACAATGTAGCTGTAACTGTACCAAGAGCCTGTGTACTTTTTAGTCACCTTTCAATATTTTGACCCAGGAACAAAGTGAGAATGCAGCTAGAGCTCTCACCATTGCCTCTCCTTGTTCTTGTCATTTTCCCAGATCGAGTCGTCATTTAGGTTCTACGTGGTCTCTGAAAACAACCTTCTACGATCACAATTATTGAACGTTATAAATAGTAGAAAGTAAAAAAAAAAAACAAAGCACGACCAAAACGAACTAGGAAATAACAAATCCTTTGGTCACAGAACACAGTACACAGTCACTTGTGCATAGAAGTATAATGTGAGATACATAGGTATATTTTTAGCTGCCATAGGTTCAGTTCAGCTGATTATTTATAGGTTTCTTCCCTACTGTCCGTTTCCTTACTTTGTCCTGTTGACAGTAGTCATCTACCCGTAACATTAAATCTAAATTTATAAATTAGTTACACCAGGTACGTTTTAGTAATATATACAAAGCAAAATTCGTTGACTACTTAGACTAAATCCAGTATTTAATAAATCGGTTTATAACTGTTATTTTATTCATTAATTACAAGCAGGTGACCAGCATAGTGTTGATTTCTTCAGGCAAAATATTTTTCAGACATCTCTTAATGTTTTAATTTTAATCTTAGTTGTTCTTGTGGGTCATTGTATATGTGCTGTGTTCTTATACTCACTGTCACTCACGTTATAAAATTACCGGCATGGCCAGTAAATAAGTCTTGGAATTTTCGTCATGTTTTATGTAATTATTTATTATTTGCCAAGTTTTATTAGTCCTCAAGAAGTTCAGTTTTATAGATTTATTGGCGACCTCTTTTCTTACTTCCTGTAGTCTGGAGCATGTGATGTAATGAAAGGTCATGGTATTGTCGAGTGATTAACAGCGCCTCACTGTGGCTGTCTCTACGTGATGAGTTGTGCATGTCAAATTAAGTGTAAAACACCAAAATACCGTCATGTGGAGCAGATAGTTTTTCATAACGATCAAGCAGATCTTTGAGTTTATCAGGTGAATTTCATGTCAACCATGCACACTGATGACACCAGGAGGCTGCATCAAGTAGCCTAAATAACATTATATTACATTTATTTAGTCCCAGACATACAAGGCTAAAACCCAGGGTTCGATTCCCTGTGGTTGACACAGCAGATAGCCCAGTGTTTGCCCTGACAGAAACAAACAAATATTTACTTTTTTGCAGATAATCACAAAGCTACACAATAGACTACCTGTGCTGTGTCAACCACGGATATCTAAATCCGGTTTTTAGGGTTAAAAGTCGTTGGTCTTACCACTGAGCACTGGAGGTGGGAGGGCTATTATATTACACAAACTTGTCTTCAAAATATACCAAGTTAAGACCACATTATTCTAGAGTTTCAGGAATGATTTACTCCTAGGAGAGAGTAAAGTAAATATTTTACGACTCTTAATACTATAAATTTCAGATTTGTGTTAAGAGATGTTGATATTATACTTTGAGTTATATTCACTGTTTCCTGATATTTATGTATTTTTGTAACTTACGTGATTGTTAAACTAGTATAAAAATTAATACATTTCATATGAATTCAACAAAACATAAGATTAACACCAACTGAATCAGTGAACGTATAGTAATTTTCATTGGTCTTTTTCATATAGACGTTTAATATTCCTTGCTAGGGGTTTTTTGACATCCAACTTAATTTATTGGGTCAATGACGTTAAATACGAATAATACAAACTGAAAAGTTTATCCTTTCTTGAACTATGATATTTACAAACTAGAAATGATTATATTTAGTTGTTTTAAAAATGATATTCTATCCTGCAAGACGTCGTTCTTAGTCCATTACAACCCACGTGTTTGATATTTAATGTAACGAACTTTCCAGTTAGATCCTCTTTA
>NW_013678557.1:0-1714 GCF_000517525.1 Limulus polyphemus | reverse complement strand
GTTAGATCTAATAAAGGTGTCCTAGGTATTCATGATATTATCACATTTAGAAAACTATCTTATCTACTGGATGCTCTTGCACAATCAACATTCTAACAAGGACAACAAAGCGGTATCTAGTGTAAAACACAAATATGGCAGTTTAATGGTCCTACCAGCAAGTAGAAATTTAGGTTTAATTCCTGCTCTTCGTGAGAACAAAAAAAACATATACAGTGTAGGACCACTGTGACTATATATATTTGTTACATTTTGAACATAGTCTACTTTCTATTACTAAGAAGCAACCATAATATTTTATTTAGTACTAGCCGTATAATAGTAACTATAAGAACTATAAGTACCAGCTATACCAAGTATATAAAGGCTTTTGTCATACCCTGTATATTAATGAAGATAAATATTAGTTAGAGAAATGATATTTTCATCATTATGTTACCCAAGGGAAAATAGCGAAAATATATAAAATATATCATCAGCTCTAAATATAATCCTAAAATTGATAACATAAAATAACAAACTGTCAGAAAACACTTACAAAAAGGGTGAATTTAGAAATCTGTAATAATTTCGTAATGTGTTGATAAAACAAAATTATTATCTCTAACTAAGAACTGATTTCTAAAATGTAACAGTTTCAGTAATTAGTTGATATCTAACTCCAGGAGGTTCTGGTTAAAGACTTTAGTTTCAGATCCCTCAGTAAATCGGTTAGAATGAAGAAGGAATATCATTTAAACAGACATCTGTTTCTTAAAGCCTTAGATTTTGACGTAAAGCGAAAGTTGAATTTTCCATTATTTACCTACACTAGATTATTTTGTCTTTCTTTTACTAGCATGATGTTTGTAGTGTCATACTATTTCTATTGAATCCAGTTATTCCTAGAATTAATCTCAGCCCAGTATACCTTCAGCACTGTCACATAATATCTCATCTTGTTGAATCTATTGTTTCGCGATTATTGGTAAATAATTTCTATGAAAAGAAACGAGCTGCTAGTGCTAACTAAGATCGTGGAGAAAAACAGGGTCGGGACCTCAGCAACTCTGTTCTATCACTCAATAGCAGGTATGTAACATACGTCCAGTTGTATAACCATTTTACCACTAACAACAACTTATACCACTGATGTAGCCGTATGTCTGCGGACTTACAACGTTAGAAACCGGGTTACGATACCCGTGAAGGGCAGAACACAGATAGCCCATTGTGTAGCTTTGTGCTTAATTCCAAACAAAGAAACTCAGGGTAGAAATACTTTGTATATTATATAATGCAAGGACTGGAGGTCACCAGGGTGTTAGATGCGTTTGTGATAAATTATAATACAACCGTTTTGTTTGACCGTATATCAGTAAAGATTGAGTGAAGATGTAAACACTGCACTGTGTTTGTTACTCAGTGATAAAAATCAACCAACACAGATTAAACTTTAGCACAGAGTTGTTGGTTCTCAGATACAGAGAATAGCTTTGGACGTAACTCTTCCAGAGACTGAAATTTGATTCTTATGCAGATATTGTTATGGTATGATTTAATAATCCCCAGGAAAATAGGCGAAAATGGCAGTTATCACGGTGCTGAAAAACATATAACATGACAAAACACTGAGGTTTTTTAGTTTTACAAATTTTACAAATGTTTTGCATTATATATTATATATATATATATATATTTCTACATAATTGTTATGTTTCTATAATTTGGGTGT
>NW_013678556.1:7127-10040 GCF_000517525.1 Limulus polyphemus | reverse complement strand
GATGTTACTGTAACATACAGAAGACTAGTTAGGACTATTGATACAACCTGACTGATGTTACTGTAACATACAGAAGACTAGTTAGGACTATTGATACAACCTGACTGATGTTACTGTAACATACAGAAAAGTAGCTAGGACTATTGATACAACCTGATTGATGTTACTGTAACATACAGAAGACTAGTTAGGACTATTGATACAACCTGACTGATGTTACTGTAACATACAGAAAACTAGTTAGGACTATTGATACAACCTGACTGATGTTACTGTAACATACAGAAAACTAGCTAGGACTATTGATACAACCTGATTGATGTTACTGTAACATACAGAAAACTAGCTAGGACTATTGATACAACCTGATTGATGTTACTGTAACATACAGAAGACTAGTTAGGACTATTGATACAACCTGACTGATGTTACTGTAACATACAGAAGACTAGCTAGGACTGTTACTTGATACAACCTGATTGATGTTACTGTAACATACAGAAGACTAGGTAGGGCTATCTTGATACAACCTGATTGATGTTATTTTAACATACAGAAGACTAGGTAGGACTATCTTGATACAACCTGATTGATGTTATTTTAACATACCGAAAACTAGTTAGCACTATCTTGATACAACCTGATTGATGTTACTGTAACATACAGAAGACTAGGTAGTGTTCTTGTTTCAGGTTAATTTAGGACACCAGCTTCAATTTTTCTGGTAAATTCTTCTACATTCTTCCATATTGTCATCAGATCGTGAAGAGAATCATCATCCATCAATTATATTTTTGTTTGTGTTTCGCGCAAAGCCACAAACTCGGAAGTGATTGACTAGAAAAAAGGTAGCTAGTAAACATCTCCCAGCGCTAAATCTTGGGTTATTTTTTTACCAGCGTAAAATGGGATTGACCTTACGTTATTACGCCCCCACGCTGAAAGGGCAAGCATGCTCTGGGAGGGTTCAAACCCGCAACCCTCAAATTGCGAGTAGAGTTACATAACCATCCATCCATCTGTGATGTCATTTGGTGCTCTTCAAGTCCATAAGTAACACAAAAATAGTGGCGAGAGAGAGGGGGGGACATCGTTCTTGAACTCCTGTTACATCTTGGATACGCAAGGCTTGACTTGAACTTCGTTATACGTGGTGATATTCCACATTTGCAGACTAGCTTAGACAGAGATATTTTATGGACGCTGTCAACAGTAATCTTGGGATCGATACAAACTTATCATTACGGGCTTCTATCTAGTATCCCATGGAATCAATACAAGTTACCAGTACGGGTTTCCACCAAGTAGACTAGAGGAAAGGCAGTTAGTTAGTCAGTCAACAGTACCAGTCGCCATCTCGCAGTTAGTCAACAGTACCAGTCGCCATCTCTTGGGCTTCTCTGATTAATTAGTTGGATTTCACAGTCACTCTCATAACGTCCTCAAAGTGCGAGGATCACTTTTGGGTCAACAGGAAGTGAGCCACGAACTCTTGGATACACAGCCCGATACACTAACCACTAGGTCACGCCCGGTTCAAGCATCTGTTTGCATTATCTACTTACCTTAAAACTAGAAGGTTGCGTCTTTCCGAGTAACCTTAAAATACCGAAATTACAATAATTATAAAATTATGACGTTTCAAACTCTCCGGGTATTTTTGTTGTAGGTGGGGAGGGGAGGGGGTGTTCAACTAGCAGCTCTGTACTGGTAGAGCTTCATATAGCGAAGATTAATTGCCTCCAGACACAGTCGACCGATCCTGTCTCATATTCTGTAGCTTATCGATCACAACGCTTTTATACTCCTAAAAAAAGCCTAGTTTGCATTTTGGTGAATTTAACCAAGTTTTTTTGAGTTATGTGATCAAACATCGTGAATGGTAATTTCTCGTTCTGTAACATAAAAAACAAGAAAATATATCAAATTATCTACATTGTAATAGATAATTTCTTCTATTATTATACCATTATTACACCATTTTGGGTTTTCAACTTGAGCGGACCCCTTATACGACACATGGGCTAAACGACGGAAATGAGAGACCTCATGGTTTAGTCATAACCACTTCTAACTTAGGAATAGTGATCCCAGAGAGAGAGAGGACAACGACTTAGCAGTATCTGCCGCCTACGGGACGATACTAAAGCGAATATCATGACTGACTGTCACAGTTATAACGCCTCCACAGCTGAAAGTGCAGATAGTGGGTATCTGTATACCATGGCTCGAACCTTGGACCTTGTGATTCGCAAACTGACACACTAATCGCTAGACAATGCCTAACCCTACTTTATTTACACATATTTGGTTTTCAAACGAACTTCTATGTATCGTAGAATCCAAAGTAAAGGAATGGGTTGTCATCTAAAAGCAGGAATCGAACTTCGAATTTTATTGTTATGAGCCCTCAAGCTTCCTGCCGAGAAAAGCAATTTTGAGATCCTCATTAATCTGCCTTTCCCATTACGATTTCCTATATTGCTTCATCGTCTTCAGTCAAGTGTAGGAAAGGGGGGTTAAGGGGGTACTGGAACCATCTTATGCCAACTGAAGTAAAAAGACCTGAGACTGCATCTTTCAGTTTCAAGAGGGATGGAGGAGATTGCCTCCATTCGTATGTTGTTTTTACCCTCGAACACTTGAGCTCACAAGAGGACTACACTCAACACGGATTAGTGAACCGAGGTAGTGGTTTTAGCGAGAGTATGTTGCCTGAGGCGAAGATTAAAATCTAGACAGGCCTTTAGTTTTCTAATTGGTTGGCCATCCCCTTACTATGATGGTGAATTAATAAAGTAACTTTCCACACGAGCAGAAGATAGATTGCACGGCGTGGTAATTGTAACTTCTAACCAATTCTTCTGTTTCTCAGCACGTTATGAATATTTACCGTGAGGCTTACGATTCAAG
>NW_013678556.1:0-6189 GCF_000517525.1 Limulus polyphemus | reverse complement strand
TCCTCTGACTTCGTTATTTACTATTTACCTTACCCTCCTCCACTTGTTTTGTCTGTAACCATTATTGGTTTTACCTGTAAACATTTGTTGTAAACATTATTTGTTTTATCTGTAAACAAAACTCTAATTTTCATGTTACAAGTTTCTTCTTTGTTAAAACAAAGTGTTAACTTACTTTATATTAAACTATTAATAAGTATGTTTAACAGTAAGTAACGAAGTCAGAAGACAAGTGGAGGAGGGTAGGTAAATAATAAATAACAACATCAGAAGACAAGTGGAGGAGGGTAGGTAAATAATAAATAACAAGGTCAGAAGACAAGTGGAGGAGGGTAGGTAAATAGTAAATAACGAAGTCAGAGGACAAGTGGAGGAGGGTAGGTAAATAGTAAATAACGAAGTCAGAGGACAAATAATGTTTACAACAAATAATGTTTACAAATAAAACAAATAATGTTTACAGATAAAACAAATAACGTTTACAACAAATGTTTACAGATAAAACAAATAATGTTTACAACAAATAATCTTTACAGATAAAACAAATAATGTTTACAACAAATAATCTTTACAGGTAAAACAAATAATGTTTACAACAAATAATGTTTACAGATAAAACAATGTTTACAACAAATAATCTTTACAACAAATAATGTTTACAACAAATGTTTACAGATAAAACAAATAATGTTTACAACAAATAATGTTTACAGATAAAACAAATAATGTTTACAACAAATAATCTTTACAACAAATAATGTTTACAACAAATAATGTTTACAACAAATAATGTTTACAGGTAATGTTTTTTAAAATCGTTTTAGATTTCGAACTTAACCTTTTGTTAGGTTTACGTCAGGTGGATACAATTCAATGGTGGAATGAAACCCTTATATTCTGGTGGCCTGGTGGTTAGGACGCTCGATTCGCAATCTGCGGGTTCGAATCCTCTAAGCACGGAACTTGCCTTTTCAGCCGTGGTGGCGTTGGAAAAAGAGGGTCGGTCGGTGCTGTTGAATTACTGCTAGTTTATCACTGCTAAATAAGGAACGGCCAGCGCAGATAGTCCCCCCTGTTGCTTTGCGCGAAATTCTAAACCAAATCGTTACGTTCTATAGTGTTAGTAGAGATACTGCGTCGCTAGGTGACAGTATATAATCAAATAGAAGTGTTAAATAGGGTAAAAAAAAATATAATTTTGCATCTTAAAACTGGTTAATAGTAGGATTTTGTTTTGTAATCAGGAGAGCTTCTTTGATTTTTCTTCTATTTATATTATTAACTTCCGAAAAAACAAAACTGAGCCATGTAGTCAAACACAAGGTTTCAAATCTTGTCGACCGGTTTCTCTAGTGTAAGAATTACAACAGTCTTTACAACAGTAAGGATTCTGAAGTCAACAAATTTATATGATACGATTTGGCTTTATTACTGTACAAAGTTTCGTTGTTTCTCTTCATCAAAATTTGAACTTCAGTAAAGAAGATATGAAGAAAAGCCTTAATCTATTCCTTGATTCGTTACTTTACTGCAGTAAACTAGTTCTAATGAATTCCCAGTCATCAGTGCTGCTTGGAAGAGCGAATAAAATAAATGAAGTAGGCCTAATACAGTGGTGAAAATTAAAAACTGTCTTGGTTTGGGTGAGTAGTCCTTTACTCACCACTAATAACACAAGAGTTGTAGCGTATCAACCACTAGAGTAGGCCTATATGTATCTTTTCATCACTGAAATTAACGTTTTGTTAAAGAAAAGACATTAACAAGTAAATAAACAATAATAATATAGGATAATTAATTGTGACGTTATGTCACATCTTATCGAATCATCTAGAATTTTAGGTTACTAATGGTGAGTAAAGAAATTTACATCTAAACCAACAATGTTTCTTCTAGCTAAGCAACGTTTTATGTAGATGTAAACAATGTTTCTTGTAGCTAAGCAACGTTTTATGTAGAGTGTAAACAATGTTTCTTGTAGCTAAGCAACGTTTTATGTAGAGTGTAAACAATGTTTCTTGTAGCTAAGCAACGTTTTATGTAGTGTGTGAACAATGTTTCTTGTAGCTAAGCAACGTTTTATGTACAGTGTAAACAATGTTTCTTGTACCTGAGCAACGTTTTATGTAGTGTAAACAATGTTTCTTGTAGCTAAGCAACGTTTTATGTAGTGTGTAAACAATGTTTCTTGTACCTAAGCAACGTTTTATGTAGCGTAAACAATGTTTCTTGTAGCTAAGCAACGTTTTATGTAGAGTGTAAACAATGTTTCTTGTACCTAAGCAACGTTTTATGTAGAGTAAACAATGTTTCTTGTAGCTAAGCAACGTTTTATGTAGTGTGTAAACAATGTTTCCTGTAGCTAAGCAACGTTTTATGTAGTGTAAACAATGTTTCTTGTAGCTAAGCAACGTTTTATGTAGTGTGTAAACAATGTTTCATGTAGCTAAGCAACGTTTTATGTAGTGTAAACAATGTTTCTTGTAGCTAATTAACGTTTTATACAGAGTGGATTAGTCCAATACTTGTGTTATATATTAATGTTATTTTAAAACTCAGAGATAGAATCAACTGATTGTTACAAAACAGCAAAAATATTATTTTTTTATGTTCAAGACTTAACAGCATTAGGGTTAACTCGGGAGTAACAGAAATGGGAATTGTATTCGAATTTTCAGTTTAGCAGCAGAACAATTAGAACACTGGTGTTTTGTAGATACATTCAAATTATTCTCACGACGACTTTAGTCAGGTGTTTCGTATTTTACAAGTAGTAACGCCAAATATTCCCTAAAATCGCGCCAAAGTCTCGTAACTATTAAAGTGAGCTTTCTACAGAAAAAAAAGCAAAGAATGTTATACAAAACATACAAAGCCAGAAACGGGAAAATATTGAAATTTTAGTGTGAAATCCTATTGAGCTTCAAGCTGCTGAGTGTATTTACGTTAGCAGAAAGCCCTTACATTTCAGCTAACGTCAGGGCAATTCCTCCACCGGCTGTTGCAATACGAGTAAAGGGTGACAAGCTGGATGCCTCCTGATGTTAGCAGTCGATTTGTAAGTCGCGCGTGTGACGGCTGAGGTTGGTATTAGACATCCTTTATCGCTTAAAACCGAGAAAAAAGTTTTTATTACATCTTCTATCTGTCAAACCATCTCAAGCGATTGCACCTTTTCCGCTTCCTCACGTATATACGTTGTGAAAATACGGCTTGTATTACAGCTGTGAATGTATACAATTTTTTAACAAGTCTCACACATTCCTATCACTCATTTCTCCTCTTTTCTGTTTTATACAGATACTAGTTCCTGGGAATGATTACAGTTCCAATTTCTAGAAAAGGGGGAATCGGTAATTTACTTAAAAACGCTTCTCATTCATTTTGAACGCGTTTTTGTGATGTTAGTTTTCTGTTAAAAATTTCAGTGTAAGTTAATATTAGTTGAAGTTGAAGGTGTGTAATAAAACAGCCAGCCTCTAAGGAATTAACGGATTATATAAATCATTAGAAAATGACAGGAATAAGCGGGTATAGCGGCCGTCTTTCTAAGTTCAGTCGGTATGGAGACTATAACCCCACCCCCCCATCCGTGTGGTTATGGAACATCATAATCAGATATACGTGAAACAGGTGCAAGGTCAGAAAGAAAGAGACCAGTTCGGCGTGGGTTTTAGAAAGAAATATAAAAGTCAGGAGTTCATCGAAAAGAAAACCGGAAGATGTGAGAGAGACAACGAACAAACCGAGAGAGAGGCAAGGGAAGAAAGTACTATGCTGTCAGTAAGAAACAAAGCCTATTTCTAAATCTGCGTTATTGATTACCAGTAACTGGTATGAGTCACTTCCTGATAGGAATAAGTACAACCTAAATAAAGTTGATATACGAGTATAGCACGATCGTAAGATTCACAAAAACCACTCGAAAAAAAAAATACATCAATTAAACAAATATTAAAAGTTAAAAAACGATGCATTTGAGGTACAATGAAGTATATTTTTTAATGTTTTCATTTTAAAAAGTTAAAGTAGATTTTGTACCAGTAAAGGGAGTTTATATTCATTGGAATTTGTTCCCTGATCCCATACAAAATATAAGGATTATCAAAGACCTCTTAAAACATCTGCTTCTCTTTTCAACAGATAGAATAACAAAACAAATATCATCTCACAAATAAAACATCTAGAAATTGAACCACGACCTGGATATTAAAAAAACACATTTTTCTCGTGTTATACAACATATTCCCAGGCTGCAAAAAAAAAAAAAAAAGGTGGCAAACAACTAAAGAAAGTAGCATGGATTTTGATACGAAATTTTCCTTCCAAGAAAATTGGTCTCACCAAAACTTCATACTGCTCGTAACAAGAGAGTATAATAAATAAATATGTTTATAGAAAAACGGTTATATCCAGAAAGAAAACATACCGGCTTACACCTTTCTCAAAGGTTACAGCGTCACATACAAACTGATAACCGAAAATAACACATAGAACAACTAAAAACCGACTTGCTGATGGTAATGTTATATGTTATCTGCACGCACGTTAAAAAAAGCTCTGCAATCGTGCAGTGGGAGTTTGAAACGGGACATAAACCTGATAGATGGTAACGTTACATTGATAATGCAATCGTGCAGTGGGAGTTTGAAACGGGACATAAACCTGATAGATGGTAACGTTACATTGATAATGCAGTCGTGCAGTGGGAGTTTGAAACGGGACATAAGCCTGATAGATGGTATCGTTACAATGATAATTTTTTGGTATTTTGAATCATGACATTATTTTTTTTCTTAGAGTCTTTTCACTTTCAGGGCCTTACCGTTCCATGATACAATGGTCTCTGTTTAAAATAACAAACTCGTTGCTAAAATATACCAAAAAAACCATGTGTTAAACCGTTGATGTTACATTTCAACTCACACCTTCCACCTAATACTGATCGTGGTATAAGTAATGGACAACTTAAGATAACTTAAATAATCTATAACACAAGCAACGATAAAACAACCGCTGTATCGGACTTACGAAAACTTTGTTGTAATGGGTTAAGCTGATAACTATATTTCAGAATCTTTTCAAAGTTTCTTGGAAGCAGAATTGGACAAAATAAACTTTCACAGAATGAAAACGTCATCTGGACTCTATCCTTCGTTGGTGAACCCCTCACTAAACATTTACACAAAGCTGTCAAAAAATCTGGGTTAAATATTCGTGTTGTACAAAACCCGAAGACTGCACTGAAAACATTACTTGTTTATGTGGCTTTCAAGAAGAAAAATGATGGTAAATCCTTTAATTTTCTTATTAAAAACAATGAACTGGATGACTTACGTACAGTTAAAAATCTAATAAATGAAATGACATGTAATGATAAGAACACTGGTGAAGCTGGTCGCCCAGTACACGAGCGTTTTAAGGAATACATCCATGAAACTTGATTCTAAAGACGTCACTGCCGAAACATTTCTAATGAAACATGGTACAGTTGATATAACAGCATTTAACATAAGGCTGTTTACACTATTTAACATTAACCTAGGAACAAAATGTAATAGTTTACATGATCGTCAATTCAAAGGGTATCTTCCCATTCAATATTATAAACCTTAAATAAACAGAAATATTTCTTGGCTTTTGTGATTATTGTTTGTTAATAGCTTGAGATCTTCTGTTGCTTAATCAATCGAATTCCCAAAGACGTGAATAAAACTTCAACAGTAACGACGCCCTGTGTTTGTTTGTAAATAATATAATCAGACTTAAAGTGACCAATTGAAGTGTTATATCCAAAGTGTTAAGTAACCAGTTCAAGTGGTATATACAAAGTGTTCAGTAACCAATTGAGGGAGTATATCTAAAGTATTAAGTGACCAGTTGAGATGGTGTATCCAAAGTATTAAGAACCAGTTCAAGTGGTATATACAAAGTGTTCAGTAACCAATTGAGGGAGTATATCTAAAGTATTAAGTGACCAGTTGAGATGGTGTATCCAAAGTATTAAGTAACCAGTTCAAGTGGTATATACAAAGTGTTCAGTAACCAATTGAGGGAGTATATCTAAAGTATTAAGTGACCAGTTGAGATGGTGTATCTAAAGTGTTAAGGGAGGAAGGATTAGATTTGTGAAGATTCATAACTGTGTTAATTCTCTCATCATTTAAAAAAGGACAAAGTACTTTCTCT
>NW_013678555.1:8475-10083 GCF_000517525.1 Limulus polyphemus | reverse complement strand
AACTATTGTGTTATGATGTGTTCAGGAGGAAAGAACTATTGTGTTATGATATGTTCATTTGAAAATTCTGGATAGTATAGAAGAAGTTTAGAACTAAATCCAGTCTTAATGTTACTAATTTCATAAAATCACAACTATATTAAGTAACTGCTGAGCAATAGAAAAACTTGGGATAGCCATCAGCACCAAGTAGTTCAGTATTTTTTCTGTAATTATCTTAATGAACAGGGTGTAAATTGAAGTCCTGAATTTTCAAGGTTATTATTTGGTACAAGATTAAATATTAAAAAAATGAGGTTGATGTTTAAGTTTATATTTTTGGTTCACAATACTATATTTAAAGCATGTGTGCGTGGCTGTTATCTAGTTGTATGAGGACTGATGAAAATGTGTTTATATTTAGGACTCAATGGTTTAGAAAGTAAACTGGTCAACTCTGTTGGTAGTAGCAGTTTGTCCAATAGCAATTCATCATATTCTGCACCTAGTTCAACTCCACCAGTATCTCCTGTTAGTCAGTCTTCGCCTCCTACTGACTTGAACTCATTTCAACCTACATCACCTTCCGCTGTCAACAACACTTCATCTGCGGCAGCTTCTCTCCCCTCCAGTAGTGTTCTTAGTATTCTGCCGTCCAGTACTGTATTATGTGGTGGTGCATCTGGAAATCTCTCTCAGTCCTCGTCCTTTACTTTATCTAGTAATGGTCGTTTGATGAATATTGATGATCAAGACAGTTTACAACAGCATTCCTCGTGCAAGCTTTTATTGAATGGACCATTACCATCAAAGGTAAATTTTCCAGTGATTTGTGAGTAGTAAGAATGATAGTTCTAACTTAATGACAGGGCGAGAAAACCCATGATTACTTAAATATTTATCGGCATGTTAAATTTTATTACTGAAAGTATTAAGGTTATTCAGATTGTACAAATGTTTAATTTCCTTTATTCATTAATTGTTTGTATTCTGTTCTTTGCCAATAGAAATGTGAAAACTATGACATTCATCTTGAGTTACTTTAAGTACAATGCAAGTATCATGTTCTATAAATCTTTATTTTGTATAAATTGAGTTTATCAAAAGCCATTAAATTTTTCTTCTTGTATTTATCATAATGCTGCTAATTCTCTAAGAAAGGTACAGCCACAGCAAGATTTTCAGCTACTTTTGTTTCTGATACAAACTTCTTGCATACCAATATTTTCATATCACATTTGTGCTACTAAACATAACGTTTGTTTAGACAGAAATGTTAATATAAGTGACACGTATATAAAGGTTTTCTTGTGGAATTTATAACCTTAAACATGTAACATGTAATCAGTGTATGTTTATCGTTTAAAACAAGTTCAGAATTGTAATCTCTTTGTTCATACTTTAAAACAAAATCTACAGATTTGAATCGTACAATGAGTATTCATTATACAGTGTGATTTATAACTTTACACTGTTTAACTTTTACTTGTATGTGTGTGTGTGTGTGTGTGTTTAAAGCCAAAAACAAGCTCGGGTTTTGCAAGACTGAAAGCTTAACCCTTTTATTGTCTTGGAATGTTGTGTATTGTGATGCCAATAGGTGAGTACCATTCAACCTGCATTACAGTA
>NW_013678555.1:0-7496 GCF_000517525.1 Limulus polyphemus | reverse complement strand
ACAGTAGAGTTACTGTGAAATGTTGTGTATTGTGATGCCAACAGGTGAGTACCATTCAACCTCCATTACAGTAGAGTTACTGTGAAATGTTGTGTATTGTGATGGCAACAGGTGAGTACCATTCAACCTCCATTACAGTAGAGTTACTGTGAATGTTGTGTATTGTGATGCCAACAGGTGAGTACCATTTAACCTGCATTACAGTAGAGTTTCTGTGAAATGTTGTGTATTGTGATGCCAACAGGTGAGTACCATTCAACCTGCATGACAGTAGAGTTACTGTGAAATGTTGTGTATTGTGATGCCAACAGGTAAGCACCATTCAACTTGCATGACAGTAGAGTTACTGTGAAATGTTGTGTATTGCGAGGCCAACAGGTGAGTACCATTTAACCTCCATTACAGTAATCACAATACACAACATTTCACAGTAACTCTGCCAACAGGTGAGTACCATTCAACCTGCATGACAGTAGAGTTACTGTGAAATGTTGTGTATTGTGATGCCAACAGGTGAGTACCATTCAACCTACATGACAGTAGAGTTACTGTGAAGTGTTATGTATTGTGAGGCCAACAGGTAAGCACCATTCAACCTGCATGACAGTAGAGTTACTGTGAAAAGTTGTGTATTGTGATGCCAACAGGTTAGCACCATTCAACCTGCATGACAGTAGAAATATTAGTTATTACTAGTTACAGAAACACTTGCTTTCTCTTGTACAGTTGTTACACTGCATTCCATCAAAGGAAGCTTAAGTTTGTAGAACAATGGGAAATCGATAATCAACACATTTTTTATGTAAATAATTGGTTAATATTTTCCGTGAATTGAAAATTTTCAAAATATATCAAATTAAATTTTTCACATTGCTAAATGATGTATAACGAGAAATGGGTGAAATTTGACAAGTAATACAAGACATTATTGATGATTTGAAACATCTGAAAACTTGAAGGTGAAGATTTTCAGTGCTTGTTTAGATGTTATTTGAGAAGGGTGTTTAATGAAGCCCCTATATGACAATTACCATCAGTTGTTTGAATCATACCAAGGAGGATTAACAAAACTTAGTAGCGTACTGTAATTAAACTAAACTTTTTCTTTTCTAGCCTCTACCAGAACCAACTATGTCTTCTCTTAAGACTATGGCCCAGCAGGCTCTTTTAAATGCAGGATTACAAAGACGATTATTATCACCATCACAATCCTCCTTCATACCAACTGATAGAGGTGAGCATAATAATTAAACTCTGACAAGTAACTGTTCATACCAAAATACTGGAATGTAACATACTATAGTATTTAACTCAAATCACGTAGACTTACCTCTGGAGTGCTTAAAGTTTTTCCTTGTTAATTTTGAACTCATGCTGTCATCAAAAAATGCGACTTAAAGTTTTCGAATTTGCAGAGTGTGCCTCACTTACCCATAGTTTTCTATTCTCTAACCTTCCATGTGAATTACTGAACAACGGTCAAGGGATCTCACACAAGCTCTGTTTTATTGGTTTAATGCAGAATGTTTTTGTTGAGAGTCGTACTGTTCACTTTGCTGCAACTATTTCCATCTGTGTTGAAATTTCTGTGACCCGGTTGAATGCCTTACTGTCATAGATTGTCTATATCTAGCGAAGGTCACTGGTGGTGTTAGTAGGGTTTACTGTCATAGATTGTCTATATCTAGCGAAGGTCACTGGTGTTAGTAGGGTTTACTGTCATATATTGTCTATATCTAGCGAAGGTCACTGGTGGTGTTAGTAGGGTTTACTGTCATAGATTGTCTATATCTAGCGAAGGTCACTGGTGGTGTTAGTAGGGTCATAGATTTGTTTGCACAAAGTTTCCATTAACACATGTTATTAACACATACCGCATGTACTAAAGTTGTCTGAAATTGACAGGGTATACAACTTCCCAACTGTACTTTCTAATAAAACAAAATAATCTAAGAAGATTAAAGCTTAGATTCTTCATCTACGTGATTAACACGTGTTATTAACACATACCACATGTACTAAAGTTGTCTGAAATTGACAGGGTAGACAACTTCCCAACTGTACTTTCTAATAAAAACAAAATAATTTAAGAAGATTAAAGCTTAGATTCCTCATCTACGTGAACATAAAATGGTCTCCTTTAACATAGTTACACATGTTGAACACTAGATGGAGAATAAATACGATAAGAATTACGGACACATAGTTGATCCAAACCACCTAAAGACCCAGTTTTGTTGTGAATGTAGGCAGCACGAGATTAGAAAAACAAAAAAGGCAAACTGAAGTCAGAATTCAGGAGTATAGTAACTCAATAATACACCGTAACCCATCGTACCAAAGAAGAATACATACAATAAAGTGAACTAAAACTAAAGTAATGGGATATGAACTACACACGAGAAGACGAAAGGTTGAAGAAGCCTTCTACACCTACCTAACTGATAACATAGTCAACCTAGTATGTAAGTCAGCAACCCCTGGATAAACCGTTAAAATAGTCCTAATTTGAGGGAAATCCCAGAGGAGTGAATGGTTTCTAGTGAGATGACCCAGGATCGAATCTTGGCCATTACCACTACAAACACAATCCATTTCAGGATTTTTCATAAAGAAGGCAGCAGATTAACAGCTGGAATGTAGGATCCTAACCAATTTGTAGTTAGTAATTTAAAGTAAATAATTATTGAATATACTTAGGTAATTGTATAGGCTGCTAACCATGACAGTGATTTATATCCAGTCACCACTCCTTTAACATAAGTACCTTACAGATACCTTAAGTTTAAATTTTAATAAGAATAATGGTGCATTCAAGAAACGTTAAGTTATTTTATGTTTCTCTGTATTTGCAGAGTTATTTAGTAGTACAACAAACTCCTTAAGTCTTCAGGCAAATACAGTCCAACCTGTATCAGGAACATTAACAAACAGTGTTACCATGGAAGCTCACATCCCACCCTTACTTGGTGTAGCTCCTCTTGGCCCAGTTCCTCTCACCAAGAACTGCTTCTTTCAGTCACAGATGCTTGAAGCTTCCAGTCAACACATGCCTCATCCATCTGACTCGGAAAGACTAAGGTAAACGTTTTATACTACAAGCTAACATTCTGGGATATTTAGACTCGGTTAAATACTTTTATTGAGTTGGTTTTCTATTATAACTTAACATACTGAATATTTTTTTGCACTTTGATTTAAGCTATGCCTGACCCTAGCCTTAACACACTCGCCACAGGCATCCTTTACTGCACATGTTACGATGTTTTTAGTGAGTGACATTCATAATTTAATTAAAACTACTTTTTGTTCATGTTATACCAATGAGTAGAGCATAAAATCATAGCTAATAATCAATATTTTAATATTATATAAGTTTTAATTTTATAAAGCAGTATTAAAAAAACAAAATCCTGAATTTCCCCTAGTGTGAGAAAGGTGAAATTTTTTCTTTAGGCATCCCTTCTTTAATTTATTTACCACCCCTCCAAGAAATATGAAATTTAATGTAAATTACTCATTATAATGTTGTCATTCCTCAGGCACAGCATATTTTCCATAGCCTTCAATTTTGTTTCATTACAGAGCCATCAAATAGAAAATTAAACCCCTCTTGTCACATCCTCTCTTTCAGGATTTGTCAGTAGTTCTCTCTGATGTTTAATATTGTATTAAAAACTAAAATAACATGATAATAGTCCAAATAAATTACTTACACGTACGCTATCGAATAATGAGTATAAATAAAATTAAACAGTCAAGAGGTGCCAAGGAGCAGTCACAGTGTTCCAAACTCGTGTCACAAGAGAAATTTGGCTTTGAAACATAATTGTTTGTGACGGACCGGTGGTGCACATGGCAGCGAACGTGTTAATACAAGTATCCATACTCGTGTTGTAAGTGTAAAAAGTTATTTGCCTTCTCTCTAGTCTGTCAGGTCAAGATTAGGAATGACTGTGTGAAGATAGCCCTATTGTAGCTTTGTTTGATACTTCATTCATGATTCTAAAAGATTCGTTGTTATTTCAGGTTATATTTTCCAAGGAATCTCTGTCCAACACCATCGTACTATCCTCAGAGCCTACCTAATTGTGATTCGCTAGACTTCTTCCAGAGACTCTCAGTAGAAACCCTTTTTTTTATCTTCTATTACATGGAGGTAAAACATTTATTTGTTGTTTGGATCATATTTAATTTTATCCCTTCTTTTATAAACTCTTGATGAGATAAATTGTAAGAAACTACAGATTTTAAGTTTTCTTTGTTTGGTTTTCTTCTTTGTGAGAGTAATAATGCATTTAATAACCTTATCATGTTAAGATATTATCCATGATAATAACAGAGCTGGTATTTTACATTTTTAGTTAAGTGCATATTTAGGAGTGAGTGGTCTTACCTATTTACCGATAATCTTGTTATTAAAATCTCGTGAATTTACACCAATCAGATGTTGTTTATAATAGTGTGTGTTAAATTAGCTAGACGTTTTTTAGCACCTTGTGGGCAGGTTAAGTTATTAGTGCGAATGAATTTCAAAATATTATTCTTTTTTATCTTTTCATGGTATTAGTAAATCTAAGCATTGCATTGTTACGAGACAGACGTACAGTTTCTTAAAATAGATGGTGTGAATACGTTGAATACTAGTGTAATGTACATAAAATGTTGGGATTCTCTCTCTTGTCATAAGGGGACAAAAGCTCAGTATCTAGCAGCAAAAGCTTTAAAAAAACAGTCGTGGAGGTTTCACACCGAACATATGATGTGGTTTCAGAGGCACGAAGAACCCAAAACGATAAACGATGAGTTTGAACAGGTACGTCTTGTTTTTCACACGTTAGAACATACCTATATTTCTAGGTTTCGTAACTACAGGGGGAAAATTTTCTCTCCTCTCCTGTTTTGATACTATCATTTTAACCCAGTACTTGTAGTTGAGTAGATTGTGTAACTAGTTTCTACAGTTTTTCAACTGTCTTGATAGGGACATTAGTAGTTGGGTAGACTTTGTATGTTTGTATGCCTGAGTGGGCATATAAAATTGTTTGTGTGGGTGAGCATACACATCTGTATGTTTGTGTGAGTGGGTGGACATACATGTGTACGTTTGTGTGAGTGGGTGGACATGAACCTCTGTATATTTGTGTGAGTGGGTGGACATGAACCTCTGTATATTTGTGTGAGTGGGTGGACATGAACCTCTGTATATTTGTGTGAGTGGGTGGACATGAACCTCTGTATATTTGTGTGAGTGGGTGGACATGAACCTCTGTATATTTGTGTGAGTGGGTGGACATGCACCTCAGTATGTTTGATAAATGTGAAGGTGAAAGAAAAAGGTAAAGATTGTTCTTGTGAAACTTTGTCAACCAGTAGACTTGATTAATTATGTAATCAGTGTTATTTTTTATGTTTAACCCAACACAAGAAGGACACAGCAGACTGTAGCTTTTGTAATAACTGAACTGTAATGTAGGAATGCTCTTTATTTTATATTTTTTCTCAACATTGTTAATGGGAATGGCATGGTTTAGTTGTTGACATGCCAGGCTTTGAATCTACAAATACACTGCTTGCCACAAAAATACGACAGTTGAATCCAACTACTAGATCGGAGTTGGCAGTGGGTGCTATGGACCCATTAGTTGGCAGTGGGTGCTGTGGACCCATGAGTTGGCAGTGGGTGCTGTGGACCCGTGAGTTGGCAGTGGGTGCTGTGGACCCATGAGTTGGCAGTGGGTGCTGTGGACCCATGAGTTGGCAGTGGGTGCTGTGGACCCGTGAGTTGGCAGTGGGTGCTGTGAACCCGTGAGTTGGCAGTGAGTGCTGTGACCCGTGAGTTGGCAGTGAGTGCTGTGGACCCGTGAGTTGGCAGTGAGTGCTGTGGACCCGTGAGTTGGCAGTGAGTGCTGTGGACCCGTGAGTTGGCAGTGAGTGCTGTGTACCCGTGAGTTGGCAGTGAGTGCTGTGGACTAGATGCTTTCCTTCCAACTTATCATAGTTAATAATTAGGATGGGTTTCCAAAATAGATGAAAATTAGTTAATAATTAGTATGTAGTAAAATAAAAATGGTAATTGAGACTCAAGTGGTCACATAGGCTACTACTATAACAGTGGTGGTTAAAAAAGATCAGAATTTTTGTGAATATCTTGTCTAACCTCTACACTGGGTGGAAGAAATAATTACCTGTTGTTTTTTTTCAGGGCACTTACATTTACTTTGATTATGAGAAATGGGGCCAAAGGAAGAAGGAGGGCTTTATTTTTGAATACAGGTTCTTAGAAGACAGGGATCTCAACTGAAGCACCGTGAACAAATAAACAGCTTGTGCTCCTGGAGCGTAGAAGACTTGTTAGCTAAGGAGTACGAGATCCGAGGAAAGCCTGACCACCTGTTTCAAGACTGAGCTCTAGGGTTTTCAAATTTCCATCAGCTGTAACAGATCAGTGCCAGGCTTTTCTAACCACTCTGTTGTCCTTACAGATATCAAATGTAATGACATCAAGAGTGGCGAGACTGCCATTATTTCAACTGTGCATAGTAAAGCAAGGTAGTGTATTTGAGCTAATGTGTTGTTTCTTTATGCCGTATAGGACATTAGTTGCAAGGTCCCAGTTTGTCTCAGTGAGGCATAAGACAGTAAAACATAGTGCAAATATATACACTCTTATTTAAAGAGGGAACTGCCTGTAACAGAAAACAAGTGATGAATTTTTAAAAATGCCTTGTGTAAGTTAAAGTTTGT
The DNA here is from genome assembly GCF_000517525.1 of Limulus polyphemus. Taxonomy (NCBI): domain Eukaryota; kingdom Metazoa; phylum Arthropoda; class Merostomata; order Xiphosura; family Limulidae; genus Limulus; species Limulus polyphemus. The sequence continues at coordinate 749 of NW_013678555.1, read as the reverse complement.
AATTAATTTGTAATTACAGGAAAGAAATTTTGCCTTACATTCAGATGGAGCTTTAAGTAGCCAATTTTGGGCGACTGTGTAAATAAAATGAGATTGTGTGTTATTACTGTTGTGAAGTAGAGCTTTCTATAGCCCTTAAGATGTTGTGGGTTTGTTAATAGGAATGAGTATGTAGATATGTGTTTTATTAGCACGTCGTCAGTTTAATGTGCAAGTTTTGAGTAAAGAAAACGATGAATGGGTTCATCTATCGTTTTCCGGAGCCAACTTTTTACCAATTCTAAATTATAAAATTTAATTTTGTCTTGCCATGCAAAAAATATTTTAAATTAATATTGTTCATTATTATGAAAAAAAAAAAGATTTCCTCCGATAATGATCCCACTTTATTCAAGGTTTTCGTTAACTTTTTTGTACCGATCGTGAGGCTTTTCATTTCATTCTAGAGAATAAAGGTTAGGAACTCCTAAATATCTTTGTGAACAAAGAGGAGAGAGTGTTCATACACAGACTAAAACTCTTACTGAATATAGGCAAAATAAAATTTCCTTTGTGCAGCTATGCTGTGTTCTCAATTTTCAATTTTATTTTCACAAAATAAAGGTAATTTTGACACAAGAATATAGACCTCCTGTTCTTCAACAACCATGACTACTTTTTAATACATTCAAAACAAGTGTGTTACTCTTTGTTGTTGCTCTCAAGACTTACTTTTAGAAAGTTGAAAACTGCTCATCACAATGTAGAAA
>NW_013678554.1:7821-11702 GCF_000517525.1 Limulus polyphemus | reverse complement strand
AACTCTAAAATATAACACTTAAAGCCAGCCCTTATCAACCAAATAGTTACTAAACTTTAAAATATAACACTTAAAGCCAGCCCTTATCAACCAAATAGTTACTAAACTTTAAAATATAACACTTAAAGCCAGCCCTTATCAACCAAATAGTTACTAAACTTTAAAATATAACACTTAAAGCCAGCCCTTATCAATCAAATAGTTAAAAAACTCTAAAATATAACACTCAAAGCCAGCGCTTATCAACCAAATAGTTACTAAACTCTAAGATATAACACTCAGAGCCAGCCCTTATCAACCAAGTTGTTACCAAACTTGAACATATAACACTTAAAGCCAGCCTTTATCAACCAGATGGTTACTAAACTTTAAAATATAACACTCAAAGCCAGCCCTAATCAACCAAACAGTTACTGAAATTTAAAATATAACACTTAAAGCCAGCTCTTATCAGCCAAATAGCTACTAAAGTTTATTAACTATTTGGTTGATAAGGGCTGGCTTTGAGTGTTATATTTTAAAGTTTAAAATATAACACTTAAAGCCAGCCCTTATCAACCAAGTAGTTAATAAACTCTAAAATATAACACTCAAAGCCAGCCCTTATCAACCAAATAGTTACTAAACTCTAAAGTGTAACACTCAAAGCCAGCCTTTATCAACCAAATTGTTACCAAACTTGAACATATAACACTTAAAGGCAGTCTTTATCAACCAAATGGTTACTAAACTTTAAAATATAACACTTAAAGCCAGCCCTTATCAATCAAATAGTTACCAAACTTGAACATATAACACTTAAAGCCAGCCCTTATCAATCAAATAGTTACCAAACATGAACATATAACACTTAAAGCTAGCCCTTATCAATCAAATAGTTATCAAACCTGGTCTTAAATTAATTGCATCGACCATCATGTTAAAGAAGTAAAGCTGTCTCAGCTGAAGATGACTCCTACCCTGCTAAAATTTAATGGTCCCATAGTGTTATCATTCTCACATTAAATATAAAAAAGATGATACATCAATACTATCAGTTCCCTAAACAATCTTAAACATCTCAGCTTTTCTTTTCAAATTAAAGCAATTTAAAAGAACTTAACCTATCCTGATATGACAACCTTCATCCTAGGTATCATCATAGTAGCTGTACTGTGAACCCTTTCCAACAATTCAATATCTTTTCTAAGTTCAGAAGTCCAAAACTAAACATACTATTCCAAATGTGGCCAAGCCAGTAACCTATACAATGACATTATAACCTTTTTTAGACTTGTATTAAGTATTTCTGTAAATACGACCTAAAATACTATTTGCCCTGCTACTAACAACAGCATATTACTTGGATAGCTTAAGAGGCTGATCGAACAGAACACGAAGATCTTATTTTCCATTTGGTAAAAATTAATAAATCAGCCATCCTATAATCATCAGATATTAGCCTTTCTGTATTATTTATCAAAAGACCTATTCCCATGTTGATATTTCATTTATTTTTATCTGAAGAAATTCTTACTATTAATTTTTGTATCTTCAGTCAACCTTTTTTTCATATAGTTTTTGATTTCCTGATTTTCCATTTGACCAAGTCTCTTGATCTTTTATAATCCCCCAAATCTTCCATCATTGCAGCCAGTTTAAACTTCTTATATTTATAATCTTTTTCTTTAATTTTATCCTTTATAAGCCAATCTGTGTTTTTTTTTCTGTAAGAAACATTTCTGTCTTTAATATTTAACAATTTATTTTAAAATGTTTCCACATTTGATCAGTATCTCAAATTAATTCAGTTGCACAGTTTACAGCAGATAATTCTTGTGTCATCCATCTGTAATTTGATTTTTTAAAATTTGGAATCACAGTCTCATTATTCCTTATCTCCTTATGCATCAAAACATTTAATCTAATTGAACATTAATCACTTGCACCCAGATGTTCCCTGATCTATAACCCAATCAACCATTTCTTTATTAGAAGTTAACAATAAATCTAAAATAGTATTGTTCCCAGATGTTCCCTGATCTATAACCCAATCAACCATTTCTTTATTAGAAGTTAACAATAAATCCAAAATAGTATAGTTCGTAGTAAATTCCCTAACAAGTTGTTGAAGAAAACCATTCTGAAAAATTTAAAAACCTGACTTACTCATGATTTGATTAACATATGCCAATCTGTATGCTTTAAATTAAAACCTCACATAACTTTAACCCCAGTAACAGTTGAATTATTTATCAAACTGTAGAATTTCTCATTAATTTCATCAGTTTTATTTGGCGGTTGACAAAAAGCTTTCTCACCTTACTTACACAAACAGATTCAGTCCCATTAATTGTTGAAAGTGTAATAAGGAAGTATAGTGAGAAAAACACTACTGCCAAAGCTTTCACTTACGATTTGCCTTGACATTTGCTTTACCCTATTTCTATGATATCTAGCCAGATGCATTAGTGACTCAAAGAAAGTGTAAGAAAAGTTATAAAAATATCCACAGGTTGAAGTGAAAATGATTTTGAAACCACCTCTAACAATTCAGATTGCTTGTTTGAATTATAGACAGAATTCTAATTTCCAGATAATCACATATTAACTGTATGATACTTATATATAAAATAGTAAAAATAATCACATATTAACTGTATGATATGTATATATAAAATAGTAAAAATAATCACATGTTAACTGTATGATATGTATATATAAAATAGTAAAGTAATCACATGTTAACTGTATGATATGTATATATAAAATAGTAAAAATAATCACATATTAACTGTATGATACTTATATATAAAATAGTAAAAATAATCACATATTAACTGTATGATATGTATATATAAAATAGTAAAAGTAATCACATGTTAACTGTATGTACTTATATATAAAATAGTAAAAATAATCACGTTAACTATATGATACATACATATATAATAGTAAAAATAATCACATATTAACTGTATGATATATATATATATATATAATAGTAAAAATAATCACGTTAACTATATGATACATACATATATAATAGTAAAAATAATCACATATTAACTGTATGATATATATATATATATATAATGTAAAAATAATCACGTTAACTGTATGATATATATATATAATAGTAAAAATAATCACGTTAACTGTATGATATATATATAATAGTAAAAATTATCACATATTAACTGTATGATACATATATATATATATAATAAGTAAAAATAATCACGTTAACTGTATGATACATGTATATAAAATAGTACTCAATGTGATTGTATAGGTTCTACAGTTAGTAATTCCAAAAAATGCATTAAAGAACATGCTAGGGCATGTGAAACACCACTACACAACCAAAACTTTTAAGAAAATAGGATGTAGTTTGAGGTTAAAGAGTATTTATATATTATGTGAGTTGTTACACTATTGCCATAGTATGAAAGAACATATTAGAAAGTAGGTGAAGTTTTATTGTTCTTGGGCTGATCTCTTATCATTAATGTCAACACATTGTGGCTTGAATGATTTAAAGCTCATGTGGCAGGGTTATTTGGTGGTATAATGTCAACACATTGTGGCTTAAATGATTTAAAGCTCATGTGGCAGGGTTATTTGGTGGTGGAATGTCAACACATTGTGGCTTGAATGATATAAAGTTCATGTGGCAGGGTTATTTGGTGGTGGAATGTCAACACATTATGGCTTGAATGGTATAAAGCTCATGTGGCAGGGTTATTTGGTGGAATGTCAACATATTATTGCTTGAATGATATAAAGCTCATGTGGCAGGGTTATTTGGTGGAATGTCAACATATTATTGCTTGAATGGTATAAAGCTCATGTGGCAGGGTTATTTGGGGGAATGTCAACATATTATTGCTTGAATGGTA
>NW_013678554.1:5827-6977 GCF_000517525.1 Limulus polyphemus | reverse complement strand
CTTATTACTCTGTATTGTATCTGGTATATACTCCCCTCTTATCACTCTGTATTGTATCTGGTATATACTCTTCTTGTATCACTATAATGTAACTGGTATATACTCTTCTCTTATCACTCCATGTTGTAACTGGTATATACTCTCCTCTTATTACTCTGTATTGTATCTGGTATATACTCCCCTCTTATCACTCTGTATTGTATCTGGTATATACTCTTCTTGTATCACTATAATGTAACTGGTATATACTCTTCTCTTATCACTCCATGTTGTATCTGGTATATGCTCTTCTCTTATCACTCCATGTTGTAACTGGTATATACTCTTCTCTTATCACTCCATGTTGTAACTGGTATATACTCTCCTCTTATCACTCTGTGTTGTATCTGGTATATACTCTTCTCTTATCACTTCATGTTGTAACTGATATATACTCTTCTCTTATCACTCCATGTTGTAACTGGTATATACTCTCCTCTTATTACTCCATGTTGTATCTGGTGTATACTCTTCTCTTATCACTCCATGTTGTAACTGGTATATACTCTTCTCTTATCACTCCATGTTGTAACTGGTATATACTCCCCTCTTATCACTCTGTGTTGTATCTGGTATATACTCTCCTCTTATCACTCTGTGTTGTATCTGGTATATACTCTCCTCTTATCACTCTGTGTTGTATCTGGTATATACTCTTCTCTTATCACTCCATGTTGTAACTGGTATATACTCTTCTCTTATCACTCCATGTTGTATCTGGTATTTACTCTTGTCTTATCACTCCATGTTGTATCTGGTATATACTCTTGTCTTATCACTCCATGTTGTATCTGGTATATACTCTCCTTTTATCACTCTGTATTGTATCTGGTATATATTCTTCTCTTATCGCTCTGTGTTGTAATTGGTATATACTCTTCTCTTATCATTATATTGTATTTGGTATATACTCTCTTCTTATCACTATAATGTATCTGGTATATACTCTTCTTGTATCACTATAATGTAACTGGTAAATACTCCTCTTATCACTGTAATGTATCTGGTATATACTCTTCTCTTATCACTATAATGTATCTGGTATATACTCTTCTCTTATCATTATATTGTATCTGGTATATACTCTTCTCTTATCATTATATTGTATCTG
>NW_013678554.1:3995-4940 GCF_000517525.1 Limulus polyphemus | reverse complement strand
GTTATTTTGGTGGTATAATGTCAACACATTGTGGCTTGAATGATTTAAAGCTCATGTGGCAGGGTTATTTGGTGGAATGTCAGCACATTGTGGCTTGAATGATATAATGCTCATGTGGCAGGGTTATTTGGTGGTGAAATGTCAACACATTGTGGCTTGAATGATTTAAAGCTCATGTGGCAGGGTTATTTGGTGATGGAATGTAAACACATTGTGGCTTGAATGATATAAAGCTCATGTGGCAGGGTTATTTGGTGGTGGAATGTCAACACATTATGGCTTGAATGATATAAAGTTCATGTGGCAGGGCAGTTTGTGACTTACAACTTCATATTTACAGTTTTTTATTTACTGAACACCAAAATTAGTTGTTTTATCTTCATTTTTACTAATGCTTATTTTGGTACAAAAGTAGGCCTACTGCTAGTTTTTAGTATATTAACATTTGAGGCTTTCATATTTGACATGCTAAAACTGTCTTAGCTTCGTTAGGATGTCCCTTGAGTAGTCTGCAGTGAGTTTATGGACTTAGAACACTAAAATTTGGGATTTGATTCCTTGCAGTGGACACATGATGCTCATGTGTAGAATGAATATACTTTTCTCTATCATACAGTTTGCATACTACATGTGCGTAACCTCTAGAACCTCAGAAATGCATATATAAAATTATTTCAAGATTCCTGTCTGTTGTATCAGGTATATACTCTCTTCTTATCACTCTGTGTTGTATCTGGTGTATGCTCTTCTCTTATCACTCCATGTTGTAACTGGTATATACTCCCCTCTTATCACTCTGTATTGTATCTAGTATATACTCTTCTCTTATCACTCCATGTTGTATCTGGTATATGCTCCCCTCTTATCACTCTGTATTGTATCTAGTATATACTCTTCTCTTATCACTCCATGTTGTATCTGGTATATGCTCTTCTCTTATCACTC
>NW_013678554.1:0-3129 GCF_000517525.1 Limulus polyphemus | reverse complement strand
GAAAAAAACACGGGGGTGCTTAACTTTTTTCCAGATGTATATATGTTGAATGGCTCTGTGTTAAAAGTTGTGATATACGTACTTTGAACTTACCTTTTCACACAGAGTTAATAAACATGCCTATCTTCAGTTGTATTTGTTTCTTAAAGTTTTTATCATGGTTGTTTTCTTCAAGAGATGTTATTAATGAACATCTTTCCCTACTATAGTATTTGCTTGGCAAGGGTATGAAAAGGGTATCGACATCCATCTCCAAGCTGAACCCACTAAAACAGCTTTGCTCCACAAAGAGTATGAATTTAAAAAAGAAGAGTTAAAAGATAAACAGAAGGATACCATATTAGATAAGTATGGAGGGGAAGAACATCTTCAAGCACCACCTAAGGAGCTGATCTTTGCTCAAAGTGTAAGTTTTAAATTTAATTTTCCTCATCAGTAATTTAGTGTAAACATTGTGGAAAATATCTGGTAAAAGTCCATGCAAGTTTTGTCATATGAATGTTTTGTTAATGATAAATATCCAAATGTATATGGAATTTTTTCATAATTTGCTTTTGTAACTCAGTAAAAACAACAACAATCAGATATATACGAAGCTCTCTCTCTCTCTCTATCTTGATACAGAACTGCCAGGAAAGTGTTGTGACCACGTTTTCCAGTTACAGTAAAACATTTTGAGAAGCTTTTCTGAAATTTATAAACATTAGCATTTCAGTGAACAGTTAACAGACAATGCTAACTTAAAATAGTATGTATGTCTTCATTTTGTATAGGCACTTACATTACAGTAGTCTTAGGTTCTATGTTAAAACTGATGATTTTCTCATGGTATCTTGTACATCATTTATTGGTAAATGTTAAAGTAAGGTAAAACTACACTAAGAAGTTAAATATCATTTATTGGTACATGTTGAAGTAAGGTCAGACTACACTAAGAAGTTAAATAACATTTATTGATAAATGTTGAAGTAAGGTCAAACTAAACTAAGAAGTTAAATAACATTTATTGATAAATGTTGAGGTAAGTCAAACTACACTAAGAAGTTAAATAACATTTATTGATAAATGTTGAAGTAAGGTCAAACTACACTAAGAAGTTAGATATCATTTATTGGTACATGTTCAAGTAAGGTCAAACTACACTAAGAAGTTAAATAACATTTATTAATAAATGTTGAAGTAAGGTAAAACTACACTAAGAAGTTAGATATCATTTATTGGTGAATGTTGAAGTAAGGTCAGACTACACTAAGAAGTTAGATATCATTTATTGGTACATGTTGAAGTAAGGTCAAACTACACTAAGAAGTTAAATATCATTTATTGGTACATATTGAAGTAAGGTCAAACTACACTAAGAAGTTAAATATAATTTATTGGTACATGTTGAAGTAAGGTCAAACTACACTAAGAAGTTAAATATCATTTATTGGTACATGTTGAAGTAAGGTAAAACTGCACTAAGAAGTTAGATATCATTTATTGGTACATGTTGAAGTAAGGTCAAACTGCACTAAGAAGTTAGATATCATTTATTGGTACATGTTGAAGTAAGGTCAAACTACACTAAAAAGTTAAATATCATTTATTGGTAAATCTTGAAATAAGGTCAGACTACACTAAGAAGTTAGATATCATTTATTGGTGAATGTTGAAGTAAGGTAAAACTACACTAAGAAGTTAAATGTTGCTTATTGATAAATGTTGAAGTAAGGTCAAACTACACTAAGAAGTTAAATATCATTTATTGGTACATATGGAAGTAAGGTCAAACTACACTAAGAAGTTAAGTTTTTATAAATCTTTTAAAGAATTTAATTTATGCACAATATTATCAAAACTGACATGTCAAGAAAACCCTTAGAAGGACTTATTCAAGCCCTTTGTTAGATGTTTTATAGTTGGTGAAGGTTTTTTAACTTATTCTTAAAAAGACTACCACAGAAACCTTTAATATTTATGAACTTTGACTTTTGTTTAATGTGTATTTGAGATTAGTGTCAGATTTTCTAGTCTTATCCGGTATTTATACATGTATCACATAGTTTTATATACATTACTTCATTACATGTGTTCCCCTGTTGGTTTAGCAGCAAGTTTATGGATTTATATTGCTAAAGTCCAGGGCTCATTTCCTGTGGTGGTGCAGACAGCTCATTGTGTAGGTTTGTGGCTGTAATACAAAGAAAATAATCATATAAACTTTTGGGTCAAATTTTAGTGTTTGAAAATAGTTTGCACTTACTTATGCTGTAAAGCAGTTTATAAAAAAGTACGACACATATTAATATTAAAAAGAGGAGTCATTTGGGAAAGTTCACACTTAGAACGAGCCTATGAAAATGAAATCAGACGTCTTTCACGATTACATAACCTATGTTGGTTGTTATACATTGATGTCGTACATCATTGACGACTTATTGAATTCCATGGTTTACAAACGTATAGCATTGTAGTGTAAAAAATGTTTTGGATTAGTATATTGAGGGCTGAAAATAGCAATGAACATTGTAGGTCCAGTAACTTCTAAACAAAATTTGGCAAGTGTGGCAAACAAAATGCTGGGTTCATTTCAAACAAATAGGTGACAGTTTTGAATAACTAATATATAACCAGTTATGCAATGTATTTAACTTTTTGTTAAATTTTCTTCTCAAACCAGTTGTGCATAATCATTATTCCACATAACTAAATAAACTCGTGGCAACAGTTGTACATAATCATTCTTCCACATAACTAATAAACTCGTGGCTACAGTTGTACATAATCATTATTCCACATAACTAAATAAACTCATGGCAACAGTTGTACATAATCATTCTTCCACATAACTAATAAACTCGTGGCAACAGTTGTACATAATCATTATTCCATATAACTAAATAAACTCATGGCAACAGTTGTACATAATCATTCTTCCACATAACTAAATAAACTCATGGCAACAGTTGTACATAATCATTATTCCATATAACTAAATAAACTCATGGCAACAGTTGTACATAATCATTCTTCCACATAACTAAATAAACTCGTGGCAACAGTTGTACATAATCATTATTCCACACAACTAAATAAACTCATGGCAACAGTTGTACATAATCATTATTCCATATAACTAAATAAACT
>NW_013678553.1:6145-9693 GCF_000517525.1 Limulus polyphemus | reverse complement strand
AAAATCAAGAAACTGTGTGAAGATGGCGAAAATCAAGAAACAGAAAAGTGATTGATTGTCTAACAGCAGAAATTGATGTTGTAGTAGCTTATTGAAATTAAATAGAAAGAATGGCTTTACTTAGACTCGAGAAAAGAAACTAGATTTCAAATATGAGTTTAAAAATGATGAAGGTTTATTGATGGAAGGCAGAACACACACACAGTCACCTACTAAATCACGAGTGGAAAACATGAACAAGACTTCATAATTAGTATTGGTATGTTTTATGTGTCTGAAAACGCAAAAACTGCGGTCCTAATCCACACTCTTTTAACAGTTCACCAAGTACGAAATTGGATCCCAAAATTCTGGATCTATATCTACCACTTGCGACACTCATCAAAGAAACCTTACATTGAATGTGGCTTTGCATAGAATACAGCTATCTTCTGAAGCAGCAGTAAACAACCTTTATGACTCATGCTACAGAGAGGTACATTAAGGGTGACAGGATAAAAGTGGCCTAGTGGAGGGTTCAATGTTGAAGCTGCTATATTATTTAACATTCTCATTTGTGGGTGCATTATAACATTGACAGTTAACTCTCTTATTCGCTTCAAAAGCAGACCAAGCCCTAACCTCTAGAAACTTGAATGAACGGGAACGACTGTGCAAGAGTTCGTATGGTTCTCATGTCATTGCCACTCTATACATGAACATATGGAGGACATACCCCTAGTTATTTCGAAACTCACAATTTGCTATGTTTATAGATAGAAGATCAAACAAATCTCCAATAACACAGTCAGGAAGAAAATCTAAAAATACCAAAGTGGAATACATTTCTTGATGTGTATAACCAGCACACGAAATAAAGACCCTGTGAAAGGTAGATTGTCCTACATGTGAAATTATATATACCCTACAAATGTGTTTATGTCTAGAAATAAGTTAAGCATGAGATAAAACATAGTCATTATTTAGTCCATATATCCTATTCCTCTTTGTCTTTCATTTGTCCTCAAGCCAACTTTAAAACCAATCAAATGTATAAACTAGAGGGGCACTCAGTAAAACGCATACCTCCGCCATGCAGCGTTGATCATATTTGGCTCTAAAAGAATAAGAAAATGTGTCTGGACACGGACATCAATTTTGGCAGGACAATGAGGAATAATATTCTACATAGGTCCACCTAGTTAAATCAAAATTCGCTCATTCTTGACTGAGTTATAGAGCAAAAATAAGGTAAAAATCAGTCCTCACGTTCACATATAGGGATTTTTCGGATTTTTGTGACCTTGACTTGCCAAAAACTTCTAAGTTGGATCATAGTCCAAATGTATATCAACTATAAGCCGTTTTTGAGAAATCTTGCTGACAAACACAGGGGGTGAAAATATAACCTCCGTCCACCTTTGGTGGCAGAGTTAATAAATTAAAAGTTATAACACATGGTATCCAAGAATTTTAGAAACTCTTTATTTTAAAATTATGCCAGGAAAACCATTTAACTTATATATTGTTTGTTGCACAAGTATTAATAATGTTTAAAGTTTTTCACAGCACTGGCAGATGTTATTAACATGTTATTCCGGCGGGATAATGCCTCTCCAAACTGGAGTCTTAGCATCTGCAACACAATTGTTGACGTATTCCCTAGTAGGGTTGGTAGATTGGACAGGGAAGTCTGATCAGCTACCCACCACCCATGCCTATGCATTTTTTATGGGGCTTCGTAAAGAATATGGTTATAGCTAGTAAGGCTGCGAATAAGAATGAATTATGTAAACATATCCAAGAAGCCTTCACAATGTTGCAAAACACTTGGTAGGAGAACGGATACAGACGGGACTTTTTGCAAGCAACTCGTGGAGCACGTGTTGAACTGTGATTCTTGTATGCTGAAAAATAAACCCTTAAACATTATCCTCGCAGGTGCAATACACCGTGTGTATCTATGTTAAATGGCTTTCCTAGTATGATTTTTAAAAAGTATTTCCAAATTTATTGGACAGTTTGTAAAATACAATGTTATAATGTGATACAAGAAAACAGTGCAATAAAAATGTTTATTAAAAGCCAAATATATCATTGAATAAAAAAAAAATATTTTTAATAAACATATATGTAAAGTCTGTAATAATACACCTTTCAATAAATATCGAAGTAGTACAGAAATATAAAAACGTCTTTTAATAATGAACAAATAACGTTATTGCAACATGTAAAAATACATAATATAACACCAGGAACAGGTATTTATCCAAACACAATACAAAAAACAAAGAGATATGTTTAAGTGGGTCTACAGAGGGTTGAGAACATTAAAATGATTTTGGAGCCTCACCAGTCACCATATCATTACCGACTATGTACCCATATCTGGTCATGCTCTATTTGACTACTATGCTTTTTGACAATGGACCTGCAACTTAGTACCTTTCAAAAGGGTCCATCTCAAGGCTGTTATCCAAAGCACACCACTCCTGCTTTCTTTACATAATCTGTATAGTGTATGAGAACAATGTTTTTCTAGTCCTTGTTTCAACAGTCCAATCACACAGAAATACAGTATGTCTTCAGATGAAATAACGTAAATGCCCATTACGTTCTCCAGTTTCTTCGTGTATGAGTAGAAGCCTTATCTTGGTGAATCTAAACCCTGTTGGCCTCGTTTACATACAAAGTTGGTACTTCAGTGTGGTGAAAAGGGTTCATAACATTGGTCTATTTGTACACAGCACACAAAGATCACTTTATTATCCACAAATCAAGAACAGAAGAAAACAAAGAGAGGTAGTTTTAGTTAATTTAACTTCAGAAAGTTTGTGTATTTGTAGTCAAGCACAAAGGGATAGCTCTGCTCCGCCCACCACGGGTATCGAAATACGGTTTCTAGTGTTGTAAATCCGCAGACATGCCGCTGTGCTACTGGACGGAATGGTTGAATGTGTGGGTTCATGAGCTATACAGTATAGTAACAGTACAAATAGTCTCATAAACGTCGCAAAACATTTTCATCGACTTTTTAAAGTTCAGCTTCGATGTTAATAATAAAAAGTTTTAGATTTCATGGTGTAATGGTTATCACGTGTGCTTTACACGACTAAAGTCCCCACTTCGGTCCCGTCGAAAGCAGCTTTTGTTTTCTTTCTAGTGATAATTTTGTTACCAGTATACTTTAAAAACTTATAACAAAATCAAGAATGTATTAAAGGTTTCCGATGACAGTGTAATTTGTAAATATTTTTCCATTTACTCAGATGAAGAAAAGTATAGCTTTCGAAAGCATTCCCGGTTATATGGTTTCTTATTTTTGTCAGTACAGTATAAACGACAAATAGATTTTGGTTTGGCCCCTTGCAAATTAGTCTTTCCAGATCGTTTAGCTATAAAACATATTGTTACGTCTCCGTTTGTTGATTGATTTTCCGTAACTTCGTTCCGACGAAACCCCAGCGACACAAGTCCCTTCTTAATAAAACTGGTTTATTCCTTCTGAATACAACCCTACCGATACACTTATTTTCAACAGTCGCTCTATAATAAACGTTTTAACAACG
>NW_013678553.1:2168-6114 GCF_000517525.1 Limulus polyphemus | reverse complement strand
CGTCTCTCTCTGACCGCAGTTCAATTACTCATTACCTACACACACATTATTTCATCACGTTGTGAGCGTCTTATTTATATACCAGAAAAGCATATATCTAGTAAATGCTAGGGCATTCACGAAGGAACAAGATACTTCTAGAAAATAGGTGGCGTGACAATAGTCACGTGATCTCGCTGACGCAACAATATTCTGTTTTCAACAGTAAGGCAGAATCTTGTGAAAACAATGTCTTGAGAATTCTGCTTATCATTCTGAAATATTTCAATGCCTTTCGCTGTATGATATCTTGTCTTCTTTTTTGTGCAGCAAGATGGCTCCATGTTAAGAAACTAACTTAAATTTGTATAATAATTAATGTATTTAATATTATATATAGCTATATATTTTTCTTTTCACTTTACTTATTTAAGAAACCCCACGGTGACTTAGCAATAGGTAAAGAGGGCATTTAATGCTAAAAAATGTTTCAAATCCCGTGGTGTACATAACCCAGATAGTTCATTATGCAGTTTTGCGCTTAACAACAAACAAAACAACCACTAGATGATCAAAAATTACAGCAAAATCGTTGTACCAACTTAAAAAAATAATATAAAACTTATTTTCAAATATTTAGTACACAAATAATTAAATTTATAATAACTCTAAGCTTTGGAGTTAACGGAAAAAAAATTAAGAAGGGCCAAATACCATTCTAGTTAGTGGCAACACCTTAAAACCTTATACAACTAACGTAGTGGTCAGATTCGTGATTAGGTAAGAAGCAATTATACCCATGTGTATTGTACATCACGTTACATAAATCTTGAAAATGATGTGTTTAAATGATCTAAAAGGTTAAGACATCATCAACGTAAACAGCACACTTTAGTCACTTCATATAAAATGAATATAGAGTATTAAAACAAGAAAGAATATGAGTTGAGATAGTCAGTTGTATATTACATAAAATACAGTAAGCTAAACTTTGTTACAGCTTCTAAACATTCAGAAATATAAAGTGAGGTTGGTTCATAGTTGAACAGTTACAACAGTCTTGTAACACTTACTCCCAACATGTAGCTATAACACGTAATATATCATAACGGAGCACATATATTTTAATGTTTTATAAGAGCTCATATGAGTTTCATACGTTTGATAATTCAAACGTAGATTGACCGATAAAGATCTAGATATTTTATTTTCACTTTCTATTTTTATTTGTCTATTTTTGTGATATTATTAGCTACATCAATACATTTCATTGCGAATAATGAAATGGAATCGTAAGAAATATTTGTCTAAGACTATCCGATTTCTATTTTTATCATTTGAAGGGTTCTCTTTAATCCAGGAGGAAAGACAAGTTAAACGTATTATTATAGAATACGTCAACTGCTCTCAGAAATTATATTTCAAGGGAGATATTGATGATACGTAAAGAGTTTGACAAATACAACAATGGTATTCCAGCGCCCTAGAGAACGCTAAAGAGAGAGAAAAAAACCCTCACAAGTTTATAAAGTGATAAAAGTTCAGTTAAAATCCAATAATGTTAATGACATATCAGTTTTCGTGTTGTAGCGGTTGTCACGTGCGCTTCACACGCGCAATGTCCCCGGTTCGATCCCGGCGAAAACATCTTATTTCCTAGATAACTTTTTTGAAACAACACGTACTACTTTTTTATATAAACAAAACCACCTTAGGTGTTTTGAGGGCTATATGCGCTAGCCTTCCCTAATTTAGCAGCAAAAGACTAGAGGGAAGGCAGCTAGTCATCACCGCCAACTCTTGGGCTACTCTTTTACCAATGAATAGTGGGATTGACCGCCACGTTATAACGCCCCCACGGCTGAAAGGGTGAACATGTTTGGTGTAACGGGGATTCGAACCCGCGACCGGGCCCCATGGTAAGAGGTACTTAATCCATTACATTTTGATAAGATTCCTAAGGAAAGTCAGCCGATTAACAAAAAAAAGAGAAAGAGAAGCCTCTGAACACAATAACCTTTTTTACACTTGAAGAAAATCAGATTATACAACTATTGTCCCTATAATGTATCGATAATGTATTCTACTTGAACACGATTCTTCAAAGCGTTTCACACAACTTGGTGTTTGTGAAAATAGTTTTTTGCCTAAAGCAAAACAGATGGTGAAGTTAAAAAAAAGAAATTATCAGGACAAGTTGAACCAAATATAATATGGCTTATCCCTATAGATTGATAACGTCTTATTGAATCTTGCTAGTTCTCGTCCAAAGGCTGAGTGAGGGAACGTTCATGTGTTGGTAGAAGTGAATTTCTTCATCAATACTTCTGAAGGATACACACGACCTGTGACTATTGTATAATCAATAGCTGATGTTTTAGAAAGAATTACTTCACTTTCTTATTGAGTTACGAACTTATCGGTGGTGCATAGAATATTTGGCATGATAATTTAGCATACTTATTGATCGTGCTATAGAAGGTAAAGCCACTTTTTTATGCATGAGAACAAGAACTAACATTTTATGTGCAGCAAGTCCCATACCAAATGAAGCCAATGACAGTGATTTTGTTAAGCTCTGGTGAAGCCTATGACTACGCTCATTGATAAAGCTACTGTGTGGTAAAGAAAGAACTTTAATATACGCAACACAGTCAAATATATGGTTATCATTTTATCATCATCCAACTCACAAGCTCAGCGGTAATTGAATTGTCTCGTGTAGTTCGTTATCAAGCAGCTTGGGCCGAAGAACTATAAGATCCAATACTTACGTGGAAAAGAACCCTGCATTGAGCATTATAAGCGCTATTTTATGTATGAATCTAATATCCTGCTTAGCTATAACTTCGACACAGAAAAAGAAACGAAAAAGAGGTTGGATGGGAAATGAGTGAAAACTTCTTCAGCAGCCTTAAACACATTGAGTGCAATTCCATTATAATATATGAAACTGAAAATGAATAAAATTATAAAAGCCTTTTTAGATCATGCGTGATGTTTCTACATGATTATTACAACTGTGATAATTATGTGCTCTAGGATTTTGAACAACAGGTTGTAAACCCTGATTTTTTAAATATGTAAGTGAACTATCAAGTCTGATATATATATGGAAACTAGAAGAACAAATACTTGATTTCATTAATGATAAACAGTCGTACTGTGGTGTTTCATGATTTGAAGCAAATTAATGATTACAACAATGAAAAGCCCACGGATGTTACACGCTAGAGGACAGATGTAATGACTTTTCGTCGATTGCATAAAAGATGAAAGCTCCTGTGTGAAGATGGCAAATCAAGAAGCGGAAAAATGATTGATTGTCTAACAGCAGAAATTGATGTTCTAGTAGCTTACTGAAATTAAATAGAAAAAATGGCTTTACTTAGACTCGAGAAAAGAAACTAGATTTCAAATATGAGTTTAAAAATGGTGAATATTTATTGATGGATGGCAGAACACACACAGTCACCTACTAAATCACGAGTGGAAAACATGAACAAGACTTCATAATTAGTATTGGTACGTTTTATATGTCTGAAAACGCAAAAACTGCGGTCCTAATCCACACTCTTTTAATAGTTCACCAAATACGAAATCGGATCCCAAAATTCTGGATCTATCTCTACCACTTGCGACACTCATCAAATAAACCTAACACTGAGTGTGGCTTTGAGTAGAATACAGCTATCTCCTGAAGCAGCAGTAAACAACCTTTATCACTCATGCTACAGAGAGGTACATTAATTATAACATTGACAGTTAACTCTCTTATTCGCTTCAAAAGCAGACCAAGCCCAACCTACGATGGGTGCTGTGACTGTTTACCTTTTCGCTACTCAATTTCCCAAATTAAGGATATTTGCTATTCCTGAATTATTGTGGTCTCTGTTCCTCGCGTTCACCTCTTGTGTCGTATGATGTGTCGTTCAGTTTGACACTTAATCTCATTCGAATTTGGCAT
>NW_013678553.1:0-1615 GCF_000517525.1 Limulus polyphemus | reverse complement strand
AATTTCCCAGGTGCCACGAGAAATAGCTAACAAAAAAGACGTTGCTACTTTAGACCTGCCTCACCATTTTCAAAATGTGCTACGAAATACAGTCCACAACGTCGTCGTTATCTATTGTGCCACTCACTCAAAATCGTGAGGAGTTTAAAAATGCACGCATTCAAAGCCCATATATAGGTAGCCATGGTTGACTACTTCAATCAAACCAAATGGAAGTTAGAAGTGTTAGCTTCCCATACCTCAAATTTAAGAAGAGTAAACCATGGTTTGAGATACTACGCCCGAAAAGAGATCATACTTTGTAAGTTGGTATATTGTAATTAAACGATTGAATATAAATATGATTTTTTATAAAACCTTTGGCGTTGTAACCCAGCTTGAGCTCCATTGATAGTGTACTTGTGGAAACAGTTTTATATCCTTTTATTATTCGTGAAACATACTAGAAAAATTATAAAGGTGTTTCAAACATCAACAATATTATTTTGTTATAGTAAGAACGCCTTTTTTCAAGCTGGCGAAGCTTGTTCATAATTAACTATAATTGTTTTCCGATATGAGTATTAGGTGGCTTATTCTCTTTTTTAACATTTCATTCTTTATCTAGTCCCAACCGACCTGATCAGCTCTTGATTGAAGTATACTCGTCGTCGTCAATGTTAAAAGAGCCTTGAGGTAGAAATCCGTAGTTATCTGCACCTATTTCATACAGCGTAGTAAAATAATTGTATAGTCCATAACTTCTGACGTGGCTTAGTATAAAAATACACCTTAGTTCATTTGCCCGAATTAGAACTGAGAAGATACAAAACGAAACTACAGTTAAGATGAATCTTCTCTTAAATATAATATCCGCCAAAACCATAGTATCTCAAAAAGAAAAGAAAAAAATGACTACATTAGTTATATAACTAATAAACCGACGGCCAAAAGCCATAAAGATCAATCTATTATCCTTCCACAAATCGAGAACACAAGAGTGTCAAAATTTAAAATAATAGGTTGTTACTTTTACTTCTTAATAGCATAAATATATATTGTGTTGTTGTTGGGCTTAGGATTCTTCGACAGTAGGTGTCCGTGACTTATTAGCGATAAATTCAACGACAAATATACATCACGCACTTCACTTGTTTTCAAAATATTTATATATATTCGGAACAAGTTAAACGTATTGTTGCGCCGTCGAGGTCACGTGACTGCTGTGGCGCCCTCTAGTTTCTAGAACTATCTTGATTCTTCATGAATGCTCTAGTATTTACTAGATGTAGTGTAGTCGGGTATATATAAGAGGGGACAACCTGACGCTTGAAGGTAATGTAATGTGTGTGTGAAGATAGTGAGTAATTCAACTGCAGTCAGAAGTATTATTGACGTTCGTTGATATAGCGTTTGGTTTAGCGCGATTGTTGAAGTTGAGTGTATCGTAAAGTTGTATTCGGAAAGAATAAACCAGTTTTATTAAGTAAAGACTTGTGTCGTTAAAGTTTCGTCGGAACGAAGTTACAGAAAATCAATTAACAAACGGAGACGTAACAAATTGGTGTCAGAAGTGGGATAGAAAAAAAAAGAAGAAAAATGGAAACGAGAGGCGGAAAATCAAACTACAGCTTAG
>NW_013678552.1:7367-10815 GCF_000517525.1 Limulus polyphemus | reverse complement strand
TTCTACTACCTGGTGTTACAAAGTGTGTCAACAAAGTGCTTCGTACCTCCTTTTTTTCTACTACCTGGTGTTACAAAGTGTGTCAACAAAGTGATTCGTACCTCCATTTTTTCTAGTACCTAGTGTCCAAAGCATGTCAACAAAAGTGATTAATATTTCGTTATCCAGTCCACAGTGACAAAGGGTGTTAACAATAATTCCGAATGTGACAGGCCAGCCCTCAGTGAATAAAGGGTATTAACAAGTGATTATTATCTGATTATCTATTACTTAGATTACAAGTTATCAAAAATTAAATCGCAAATTATTGCATAAGTATTTTGGATAAAATGTTTCCTGCACTTGATTACTTAGCCTAAAAAACTATGTTTCAGTACTTGTGGTTTTCCATGTGATTATTTATGTAATCAGTTTCTCATTCACAGCGATTAATTTATCAATATTACAACATTGTGTATATTAAATACCTTTTTATTGAAATACTCAATATTCTGCCGTGACAGCTTCGTTAAGAGCCTTTTCAGTGTTACAACTATTATAGGCTAATGGTAAGCGAGTTCCTGACGAAGCCATTATGACGCAATGTTGGACTTTTATTAGAACGTTCCGAAGTAGTTGATGTATTTATATCTAATAAATTGCCTTATTATGCACTTTACACAACTGAAAGACGGAGAATTGTTTAACGCAAACTGGAATTTATTACGAGAATAACGACCTATGTTTCTAGAATGTATCTTTATTAGCTCAATATTTCGCAATTACAGCTTCGTCAGGAGCTATCGATATGTCTGACATTAGTGAATTTGTAGGATATCAAAAGCCCCTGACGAAGCTGTAATAGCAAAATATCGAGCTAATAAAGATATTGTTACGTCTCCGTTCGTTAGTTAATTTCCCATAAAAATTCTTACCGAAGAAACTTTACCGATACAAGTCCTTTCTTAAATAAAACTGGTTTATTCTTTCTAAATACAACTTTGTGATACACTTAATTTCAACAGTCGCGCTATAACAAACGCTTTAACTCACAACGAATGTCTCACGTGCCCAACAATATTCTCTCTCTGTCCGCAGTTCTATTACTCATTACCTTACGTTGTTTCTTGGCCGGTCTTATATATATACAAGACTACCCCAATCTAGTAGTCTCCCGACATTTCATGAAGGTTCGAGAAGGAAGTGGCGTGATACAAGCGTCACGTGACCTCTGCTGTCGTAACAATATATTCCAGAAACATAGGTCGTTATTTCGTTTCCCTTAATGGAATTACATATTTTTGTTACAAAATTTACATCGTTAACTTGATAACAAAATTGTTTACATTATACACGTTTTCTAAAACTAAAAGACAACTCAAAACACCATATATTATATATCTTCGTACAGTATTGTTTACTTTATTCTGAAGAAAGTTTTTGACAATCTTGTTATATAAACAAGTTAACTTCAGATTTTTCTTACCCTAACTCTTTGTCCAATATTTGATATATTTGCTTTCAGTGTAACAATGAAGTAAGATTTGTAGTTCTTTAGCGTAATGATTCTATTATTGAACTTTTTGGAAATTAACATTATTGTAATGTGTATTTAAATATCTCGTTCCCTGTGTTTGAAGGAAGAGACAAAGGAAGAACGAAACGACAAGGAATCACATCTAACCGTAGGACAAGTGTTGTTAAATGGAAGGACAAGTGGGAACGACGAGTACACAGATTTCAAAGTAGACAGAAGAAAGGTCGTTGTTAGTGGCGACATCTAGTACGCAAACATTACAATAGTTAGACTGTGTCTGGATGACGCCCATTCGTTTCTTTGAATATTATTGCGCATGAATGTATTCAAGCTTACGTTTTCAAAATAATTTAACTGTATATATCATAGTTCTAGTTTTACAACTTGACGCATTCTTCGTGTGTCTTGTTCGCCTTTTCAGTGGCTTCTTTCTTCCGATTTACTGGTCTGCTGATAGTTTCAGTGTTTGAGTAAATAAGGGTCACTCAATGTGACAGACCAAGTGTGTATGATGCTATGATTAAGAACACGAGTTAAAAAGCATATTTTTAGTTTAATAAAGGTGCATCGTATACCAGTAAATTTCAGGAAAATCGCACAAAACAAATGTGCCAATGGTAGAGTTCAGTGCCACCTAGACGTATTTGTTAAAACTAATTCTGTAGGTAACAGAGCTATTCTATTAAGGCCGTTTATGTTGTTTTCATTACAAATATGCCAACAATGATGTATTTACTCGTCTCAATTTACAGTATATGTAGTCTTAATATGTATATTTAAGTATGAAACATGAGTTTGTCAACAGTATTGTCTTTATTTTATTTTATTTTTTGAGGTGTAAAAAAAGTGCGAACGTTGAGTTTGATAGAGAAAGTATCACCTTGTATTGTTACTAGGACTTGCTAAGTTGTGTCGATGGCGCTAAAGTAAAGGTGTACAAGTTATGTTGACACCCAGTTATATAATTAAATCGAAACAACCTCACATCACGAGTCTTTGAAGTGCCATCACTATTCTGTTACAGTATTTAAAAACAGTTTCAGCATACTCCACTAGATGGTGCTTTTACTTAATTCTTTTGAAAGTCTAATAATGTGCCAAGATTTCTTCATTTTATGCTTTGTAATATATTATAGCAAAGGCGATAAGTGTTCCATCAAAGTTCCTAAGTATTATTTCTTGCTTTCCTGTATTTATGATTAGTCAGAACTGTGTAATTAACAACCTGTTTTTTTTTTTGTAATCTAATTCCATTCAATGTTTTTGAGGATGTTCAGGTAATAAAAATTGTCACTGTGATATTTGTTGTTTTAATTACTACATTTTTCGATCACGGGATGTTGATGTATTTTTCTCTCTCTCTGCCGTGAACATTACGATAATACAGAGGTTTAGGTGACAGCCAGCCACTCGTCTAATATTTACTGTCAGTAGCCTAATACGTTTTATTGTTGGAAGTAATATAAAAAACGTTACTTTTGTCCACCACCAGTTTAGTCTTCATATGCAAGTATGTTATACAAGTAAGATACGAGTTGATAGAGGTAATTTAATTGTAGATAAAACACGCGGTATCCTTCAGCTAGTGGACGTATTGTGTGTAGGTATCAAAATGTTAATATATTCGGTTATTATTTAACACATCCAACAGTAAAATGATTACGAACGCTTCTTACTCCCACGCGGCACCCCAGTGACACAGCGGTTATGTCTGCGGACTTACAACGCTAGAAACCGGGTTTCGATACCCGTGGTGGGCAGAGCACAGATAGCCCTTGTGTAGCTTTGTGCATAATTAAAAACAGTTATTACTGTTATATGTCTGACAGTCAAACTGATAACACGATCTTATAGACATAGTAAACCTGGGACAGTTATTACTGTTACATTTCTGACAGTCAAACTGATAACACGATCTGATAGACATAGTAA
>NW_013678552.1:3464-6532 GCF_000517525.1 Limulus polyphemus | reverse complement strand
TATTTCTGACAGTCAAACTTGTAACACGATCTGATAGACATAGTAAACCTGGGACAGTTATTACTGTTATATTTCTGACAGTCAAACTTGTAACACGATCTGATAGACATAGAAAACCTGGGACAGTTATCACCATTCTTATATTTCTGACAGTCAAACTGATAACACGATCTGACAGACAGAAAACCTGGGACAGTTATCACTGTTCTTACATTTCTGACAGTCAAACTTGTAACACGATCTGATAGACATAGAAAACCTGAGACAGTTATCACTGTTATATTTCTGACAGTAAAACTGATAACACGATCTGATAGACATAGTAAACCTGGGACAGTTATTACTGTTATATTTCTGACAGTCAAACTGATAACACGATCTGATAGACATAGAAAGCCTGGGACAGTTATCACTGTTCTTATATTTCTGACAGTCAAACTGATAACACGATCTGATAGACATAGTAAACCTGGGACTGTTATTACTGTTATATTTCTGACAGTCAAACTGATAACACGATCTGATAGACACAGTAAACCTGGGACAGTTATTACTGTTATATTTCTGACAGTCAAACTGATAACACGATCTGATAGACAGAAAACCTGGGACAGTTATCACTGTTCTTACATTTCTGACAGTCAAACTTGTAACACGATCTGATAGACATAGAAAACCTGAGACAGTTATCACTGTTATATTTCTGACAGTCAAACTGATAACATAAATTGAAAGTCACAACTTGACTATATTATACCTGTGTTTGGCATTTTAAAAGTAATTATGTTTACATCTGTAACAGTTATGATTTTTTTTAAATGTTCTAATGCACAGTAATAATTTGTTAAAGTCACGCATAAATTTAGCAAACTTTGTTGGTTTTAGCGTCTTCTTTAACATTCTTTTACACCAGCCAGTAACGAAAACAAAAATTCTCTAAAGAACCACCCGCCGAACGATAAAAGTTGTTCTAGTTTAGTTCTTTTGTTGGCAGGCGCGTTTATATTATTTGGTGAAAATAATTCAACATCTACGTAACGATAATAAATTACTTTATTTCCTCGTTTCTACAAACTTGCACCCTTCCGTAAATTGTTGTAGGCCTACTTTACAATGATGTTAACTAACATAAAACAAGTAAACTTAACTTCTACAACCTAACCACAATAGCTAACACACTGACTGTTTCACTCTATCTTGAAACCACTCAACCACTGTCTTAACTATCTTGTATATAAAATCTACTTTTAAATATGCTAGAAAACATTAGATTGCATCTTTAGAACGTTCCAGACCTATCGTAACTACGGTGTTTAGTAGGATGGAGTGCACCTAGCGTCATATTACCATGAGCTGTTTTTCCTTATGCGCCATCTTGGAAGGGAAGACAATTGTTAAAAAATGCAGTATGCTTGTCAATTCTTCATTAAGAAATGATGAAAAACAAAGGAAAACCTTCTTTCATAACATTTCACAAGTTAGTTGCTACATGTTGACACAAAAGACCTTGTTCTGAGCACTGACGTATCTAGGAGGGGGTTGAGTCTCCCTCACAAACTCCTCGAGTTGTTACATGTAATTGTCTCGGTACAATTACGGAAACTGTTTGTGCATTCGTTCATTTCTATCAGCTGAAAGTCTTAAGAAGAAAAACAGACTAAATTCAGCATGAACCAATGTGTCAGACCTATCTTTGCTTCCTTGTTTAATATTATTACCATCCTTGCAACAATGCCAGATTACACCCACGAGCCAGTTTCAGTTAAGGGTTTAAATAGTTTCCTGACAACTCAACAAATAAGCTTGTTTTTACTTTCGCTACACAGATACTCGAATGAATGATAGAATCAATGTTTTGTTTGGTTATCCATTTTTGGCAACCCCTCCTATCAGGTAAACCTCTTCAACATTGGACCCTAGATCTGTCACTTATTCAGTCCTTTTATACTGTTTTCTTGGATAAATTCTAATATAATTATAAGGGCGATATAAGATAGCGTTCAAAAACAACGTAACGTACTTTTCTAACATTAATTAATAAGTCTATCTACTAGGCCTAGAATATATATAACGTTTACTAGACCTACTTCAAACACCTTAGCGATACTGACTTCATGTATGACCATAGCATTCACATACAAATTGATGACAGTTGAGTTTTTCAAGCTACAGAGAGTATCTGTGCTTCTTGTGGAGCTTCAAAGCATATCAGAAAGTGTATAGTTGCTATAACTTACTAAAAATTAATTCTATGTTAGTTATTACTTTATCTGCCCCATAGGCTTATAACTGCCTATAAACTGTATTGTAGTGTAGTTTTAAACCCCAGTCTATAAATGTATTTCAATAAATTTATCTTATTTGTTGAACCTATAACATCTCTCTCTTTACTTACAATGAAGTAAACCTCTTGAAGATATAAGCTTAGAATATTGTTGCGTCAGCGAGTCACATGACTACTGTGACGCCACGTTTCTAGAACTATCCTGTACTTTGGCGAATGCTCTAGTATTTACTAGATATAGGGTAGTCGGGTGTATAAAAGAGGGTGACAACGTGAAGAGAATAATGTAATGTGTGTGTGTAGATAGTGAGTAATTGAACTGCAGTCAGAAGTATTATTAACGTTCGTTGTTATAGCGTTTGTTTAGCGCGATTGTTGAAGTTGAGTGTATCGGTAAAGTTATATTCGGAAAGAATAAACCAGTTTTATTAAGAAAGGACTTGTGTCATTAAAGTTTCGTCGGAACGAAGTTACGGAAAGTTAATTAACAAACGGAGACGTAACAAATTGGTGTCAGAAGTGGGATAGAAAAAAAAAGAGAAGAAAAATGGAAACGAGAGGCGGAAAATCAAACTACAGCTTAGCAGATTTGATGGTAGCAATACAAAAACAAGAAAAGAAACAAGAAGCACGAGAAGAGAAATTACAACAGTTGTTAGAGGAAAAAGAAAAGAAACAAGAAGAACGAGAAGAACGAGAAGAGAAATTACAACAGTTGTTAGAGGAAAAAGAAAAGAAACAAGAAGAACGAGAAGAACGAGAAGAGAAATTACAACATACAAAA
>NW_013678552.1:0-2593 GCF_000517525.1 Limulus polyphemus | reverse complement strand
TATCGGTAAAGTTATATTCGGAAAGAATAAACCAGTTTTATTAAGTAAGGACTTGTGTCATTTAAGTTTCGTCGGAACGAAGTTACGGAAAATCAATTAACAAACAGAGACGTAACAATATGTAGATATACGTTCCCTAGGCCTACTCATGTACTGTGACTGTAGTTTTTAGTATTGTGATAACGTATACCTCTCATTGACAGGTTCTTTTGAATTATCAGATTAAAATAATTGAAATTCCAGTCTACTATAAAGAATAAACTTATTTCCTTATATTTTCCTTTAACGTTTCTACAAATACTTATAGTTATACTACCAAAAATGTGCTGTAGGCCTACATTACAAATGATGTTAACTAACGTGAAACAAATAAACTTACTAGTTCAAAGTAACCGCAACAGCAGACACACTACCTAATACACACTCTTATTTTGGAAAATATTATACACTCTCTTAACTATCTCTTGTATGCTAGACATTTATGTCACGTCCTTAGAGTTTTCTAGAAGTTCTAGGCTTACCTTAACTTCCAGTATTTAACTTATCATCAACGACCAGGAGCTTCCTTTAGTTAATAAACAACTCCCTCTAGCTAACAAACAAATTACAATGTTAAATACAAGCAAAAGTACCCGTCCCCGGTGACGGGAAAAGTGTAAGTTAATCTATCGATCTAAATTATTTCACGGACTTTAAAAAGGTTAATTTAATTGTGTTACACTCTTGGTTTCACTCATAGCCAAAGCTCTGAGCTACTTATACCACCCACCGCGAAAAGTAATTGTTGAGCATTTCAGTCATGCTAAGATCCACTCAACAATAACATGTGGTAAATTTACATTTTTGTTGTTTAAGTTACGTCACATTTTGAAATGTGAATAATAGTGTGATTAATTCCTAACAGTTTAGTGTAGAATATCCTGCTTGAGAAATGAAATTTTTCATCAACAGTGAATGTTGAGCTTTGTCTACGTGTGTAGCTTTTCAAACGCAACGCGGGAAGCAGCCGCCTTAAAAGGGAGACAGATGAATACTCGGACAAACCCCACGGTTCACAATACACATATATAATACAAATAGCTTAAAACAGCACTTTACAGTTCACAGCGTCCTTTTGGATATATTATCCATCTTGCGGTTAAGTTCTTCTGTAGGTAAGAGATTTTTGAAAATTTATTCAAAAACTTATAATCATTATCTCTAAAGTTATATATTCGTGCATTTACCCTTCACTATAAAATTCATTGCCTTTGCCATCAAAATCAGTAAATCACAGGTTTGACCATGTAGGAATATTTCTTCAAGGAACCCGTTTTTTTTGGAGGGTTCAACCTATAAGGTTTTATCAAGAAGACGCCCCCCCCCCCCCGTGGCAAAGCGGTATGTCTGCGGACTTACAACACTAGAAATCAAATTTCGATACCGTGGTGGGCAGAGCACAGATATCCCATTGTGTAGCTTTGTGCTTAATTACAATGAAAGAAAGAAATAAAATCAAGAAAACAATTTGGATATAAAAATAAACATCAGTCAAAATTCTAATCAAGGACCACTCACAGGAGATGACCAAATGTACATAAACAATGTTATTTTCGTGAAATACTAGAAAATAGGATAATCATTCTTTATATATACATTGTTAATATAATATATATATATAATTAACTTTAAGGAAACATATTCATAAAATGTTTATTTGTAATTTATTTTGAGAAGAAAAATTAATCAGCATATACCGTATATGATAGTCAGTCAGCTAGTTTAATAGATATAAAAAGTCATTTGTTCTTTGGTAACGTTGTGTTCGTCTGTGTTGCTAAGCAACAGAACTATAAATTATTAGATTCAAACTTAAAAACGCAGAAAAAATATCTTAACTGTTTGGATTACATCAGCTTTAAGGGGTAAACATTATCTTAACTGATAATTCACAACCAGTGTACAGGGGTATCAGCTATCTTAACTACATAGGTCACGTCAGCTTGCAGGAGCAAAAACTGTCCTAACTACATAAGTCACGTCAGCTTGCAGGAGCAAAAACTGTCTTAACTACATAAGTCACATTAACTTTGTGGATTTGTGAAATCCTCCCCTTACACACAGAGACAGATAAATCAACGATATTTCATCAATTTCTGCTGGGATGTCATGCGACAAGGTTTGGGCGATAAGATTATGTTAGTGAGGCCTTGGACTCCTACTGCCTAGTGTTGATTAGATACATTAAAGGATGATCTATTGTCTTTTACACGAGGAGGATACATTAACCATCGACTTAATCAGCCCCAGACAATGGCAAGCCCCTTCCAGACCCTGCAGCTAAACCCTAATGCAGACATCTTCAGCCCTGTTAGAAGTCACATCCCAGATATGAATGTCAGTACTAGGAGTGATCCATTACGAAGGAAGCCACAGGAATACGATGGGAAGGCACCGTGGGAAGCATATAGAGCACAATTTGAGCTACTGGCAGAGATGAACGGATGGACAGAGGAGCAGAAAGTAGTATATATGGCAATAGTGGAAATACTTGGACAGTGGTCGGCAGACGTCAGGCACAATTATAGAGCACTGGTGTCGGCTCTAGAACTCA
>NW_013678551.1:9338-10541 GCF_000517525.1 Limulus polyphemus | reverse complement strand
ACTTCCATCCCACACAGTCTATCTGTACACTATACACATATAGACTACAGAAGAACGTACAACTGAAGATGGTACACAAGTGTTGATGCTAGTTTCAACACCACTTCCATCCTACACTGTTTATCTGTACACTATACACATATAGACTACAGAAGAACGTACAACTGAAGATGGTACACAAGTGTTGAAGCTAGTTTCAACACCACTTCCATCCTACACTGTTTATCTGTACACTATACACATATAGACTACAGAAGAACGTATAACTGAAGATCGTACATGAGAGTGTTGATGCTAGTTTCCTAGTCTTTGTGCTGATATTCTGTTCCAAAAGTGTAGCTTATTTTTTATGTCAGTTTAATATAGTTTATTTTTATGTTAGTTTAATATAATTCGTTTTTATGTTAGTTTAATATAGTTCAATCAGTTTGTTTTTATGTTAGTTTAATATAATTCATTTTTATGTCAGTTTAATATAGTTTATTTTTATGTTAGTTTAATATAATTCATTTTTATGTTAGTTTAATATAGTTCATTCAGTTTGTTTTTATGTTAGTTTAATATAGTCTATTTATAACCTCAATGAGACAAATGGCTTTCTGTCATAAGATCTTCAGCCATATTACTGTGGACTACATGTACATGACACTAAATGTAGTTGTCAGTACTGCATCATAAATCACTCCTGTATGTTACAATCACAGGAAAATTCACTATTGCAAGTATGTAAGTGGTTTCTTAATACTTTTCCCATACTTACATAAAAGTTTAAATGAAATAAGCTTACTACTTTTAAGCACACAGAACTAACCCCTATACTGCAGCCTACAATACAAAACCTATACACCTTATCACTTAACACAAACCTTTAACATATAAACAAAATCTCTAGTGTATTATGTAATTACCAAAAGGTTTTCATTTACAGTTATTGTATACAGTTTATAGTTATTAGGCTGAAAAAATAAAACCCTGTAGGTATTAATTTAAAAGTGGAAAGTCAACAAAAGCAAACAAAGCAGTCTGATGGCAAACATAAACAAACCAATCTTCAAAGTTCACTAATCAGGATTGCCAGATTCTGCAATGAAAACAAACCTAAAATGAGCCACTCCTGAACCAACCAACCAACTTTAAGCAATGCAATTATGTTAAAAAGTTACAGTAACACAAAACAGCAGCAAATATTAATGTAACTAAGAA
>NW_013678551.1:4313-8604 GCF_000517525.1 Limulus polyphemus | reverse complement strand
TGCAGACTTGGCAACCTGTGCGTGTATATATCTGATGAAATTAACTTCTTAGAATGAGATCTAAAACAAAAAAAAGACCCTTGAAAAGCTCCTATATACTTGTGAATAACATGATAAACATAAGATCATAACAGATGACAGTATTCCAAGTTATATCAGCAACCCTGTGCGTGTGTATATATCTCATGATACTAACTTCTTAGAATGAGATCTAAAACAAAAAAAGACCCTTGAAAAGCTCCTATATACTTGTGAATAACATGATAAACATAAGATCATAACAGATGACAGTATTCCAAGTTATATCAGATTCAAAACAAAAGACAAAGCACTTCATCAACGCAGGAATAAATATTAGCAAAAATACCAAATCAAACCTCTAAATGAACACAATAGTTTTACATATAAAAGTCAAAGCTCTCAATCAAGACAGCACATAGAGGACAGTAAGACTGTAATGGAGAATCTCTGCCTGAAGACATGGGTGGTAACTGAACTTTGACCTATCACTCTAACCAAACAATTCCAATTTGTGCCTTTCACCTGCTTTACTAACAGTTGGTGATTTGGAAAAGACAGGGAAGGATCCAGTTATGGTAGTTTTATTTTTCTAACAGTTTGATTAACCTACAGAATGATTTGGTGACAGCAGTAGTGGAGACCAGTACTTTATCAATAAGATTTCCTTAATAATAAACGATGAGTCAAATTTTCACTTCTTCTCAAGAGTGAGTGTAAAAAAGACAGCTTTAATTCTTTGTATATGGGCTTAGTCTTTTGGTCTATCTTTTAACCACTATGTAACCAAGAAACTTTACATACTATAACTTTTAATGTGGTAAATGTATCTTTGAAAAACACAGACTTTGTTGCAGTTGAAATCTCAATAAAAGTTAACCCTAATTAGTAGGGTTATTGTTAGTACTTTACTCAATAAAAGTTAACCCTAATTAGTAGGGTTATTTTAGTACTTTACTCAATAAAAGTTATCCAGATGATTAAAGAATCAAATGTTATAACATACAAAAATTAAAAGATTATACTTAGGGGAAAATTTTCATTCAGTGAATCCATGTTGATTTTCCTTTATGATATCATAATTCGCTAAATGATATTGTAAAATTTCTTTTGTCAGACTATAGAAGTAAGACTAACAGATCTGTAATTTCTAAGACAGTTCTCATCCAGTGGCAGTAATAAAGACAAGGGCAAAAAAGACAATCAGAAAAAAAAATTACAGAAACAGGAAAAAAAAATAAATATATATATATACGTACAAAGCAAACAAATTATAAGAAAGGATAAACATAACAGTAGGGTTTAATAGCAAGTGTTGAACAACAATAGGAAGCCTATAAGACGAAGCCAATTATGAGAAGCCATTGGTTAGAAAACTATACTAATAATAGCTTAATTGTTAACTCATTTGGTTTACATGTCTTCAATAACTGGCTTAGGCATACCTGTTACTGATACCGTTTTCAAAAATACTTTGACTTTTTTACCAATTTGTGTAATTTTCTTTGTCTTTTTTCCCCCCATTTGTCTTTTTTTTTTACCCTTGTCTTTACTACCTAGATTGGTTAGCAACTCTCACTCTTCAGGCACCTGTTCACTGTCTATTAACTTACCAAAAATGATAGAAATTCACAAACCTGATATCCGACCCTCTTCTACATTCCTAAGAAAACAATGTCTGATTCTGGTGATTTATATATTTTAAATCTCTTATTCACTTTACTTACTTGCCTAAATTTCCTTATAGAATTGATGTTAGAAGGCAGTAGTAGAACATTGTAGTTGTGACATAAGTAGATTGATGTTTGTAAGTACAAAAAAACAAGAGAACATATCAGAGTTACATAATCCTGTGTTTAAATTCTGGTATTTGTGTAATGTGTGTATAAATAAAAGTAACTGAAAGCTGGCATTGTGTAAAATTTAATGAGAGGTTATTTGGGAGTTATTGCAATTAGAACTACATCAATTAACCAATATAACTGACTTACACAATTCTATAAAAATGAGATTGTTTTCAGTCTCCAAGTTACTAAAATAATAACTTACTGTACAAGGTTAAAAAGTGGTAAAAAACCCCGATGTGACTGGAAAACAATCTCATACACTTTACATGTTTCGACATGCCAAAAAATTTTGAAAAAAAAAACTGACTACCTGTGAGCAGCAATTACATCAATTAATTGAAATTAGCATTTCCATTTATTACTGTTTACAATTATTCCAACAATCAATTAATCAAAATTCCAATTATATTGACTGTCACTAAATAATCAAAAATTAGTGCCTTCAATATCACTGTTTTTGATTATTTGAAATTAGAAGTAAATCAGTTGTCACAAAAATAACCACCAATCAAAATTAAGGTTTCTAGTTATTACTATTTTTTATTATTCCAACTATCCAAGTTATCATAATATTGCTATTATGTTTCTTTGTTGTTAAGCACAAAACTACATAATGGGCTAATTTTAGTCTTAAAAGTAAGTGTTTTTTTTACTTCAAAGTTGTCAACTTTGGTGATTCTGGGAGGGGAAACAGCTCAAGATTTGAGGGTCTCTGGTTTGATTTCCATTGCCACCAAACTTACTCACCCAATCCTACCCAGGCTGTCTGCCACTGCCACTAATTTTGAACTATTGACCTGAGGAAAGAAAACTGTCTGGCAGCACCTGGTACAAACTCTAGGAAAAGACTAATTCATTGGATCCTTGTCACTGGTGGAGTACCTTTAGGATCAATGTTTGCTTTTCCTCAGTTACATTAATTAGTAAGACAATTAGTAAATTGGTGAAGTTTGCTGATGACAGAATGTTGAGGTCACTAACTATAGTAAGTGGTACCTAATACATTAGTAATTAGTAAGATAATTAGTAAATTGGTGAAGTTTGCTGATGACAGAATGTTGAGGTCACTAACTATAGTAAGTGGCACCTAATACATTTGGGTTATCATAGTTTAAGATTACACATTTAATACAGATGGGAACCAACAACATGACTGAAACAAAGGATCTTGAAATAGTAAATAAGTCACTCAAGCAGTGTTCTGTTGCTCTTAGGAAAACTTAAGACTTTTAGAGTATTTATAAACATAATGATTACAGGGGAGTCAAAATATGTAATTCTCTCTATATGCAGCTTAATAGTACAGCCTCACTTGGAATATTATGTACAGTTCTGGTCTCTTTATATACGAAAGGACATTCATTCATGGGAAATGGTTCAGAAGAGAAATACTGGGATGTAAAGATTAGAGGAACAAGTTGAGATCTATCTCCTCTTGAGAACAGATGAGTAAGGGGGAGATATTTTTAGTGTACGAGGTTATTTGGGGGGGTGGATTGATAGACGTAGACATTTGAGTTCTTTGTGCTATATTCTGAAGCTAACAAGATTACATTACTGGATCCAGTTTGTGCTATATTCTGAAGCTAACAAGATTACATTACTGGATCCAGTTAGTGCTATATTCTGAAGCTAACAAGATTACATTACTGGATCCAGTTTGTGCTATATTCTGAAGCTAACAAGATTACATTACTGGATCCAGTTTGTGCTATATTCTGAAGCTAACAAGATTACATTACTGGATCCAGTTTGTGCTATATTCTGAAGCTAACAAGATTACATTACTGGATCCAGTTTGTGCTATATTCTGAAGCTAACAAGATTACATTACTGGATCCAGTTTGTGCTATATTCTGAAGCTAACAAGATTACATTACTGGATCCAGTTAGTGCTATATCCTGAAGCTAACAAGATTACATTACTGGATCTAGTTAAGATAGTTTATTTTTATAATTGTGTGGTTGACTTATGGAATGAGCCAACACTTTATTGGAGTTTAAAAGTGAAATCCGTCATTCCCTGAAAAATAAGGGTGGGTTTAAAATTTAATTTTTCTCAAGGGTAATTGTGCAAGGTCAGCCTTGAAGGACCAAAGATTGTTTGTTTTCCTGATATTTTATTGTAAAGGTTCATTTAAGTTATAATGTTGATAACCCTATATTTTTCGAAAGCATTCAGGTTATAGGGTTTTTATTCATTTCTATCAAGACTTTATTATAACAATTTGTACATAATGTTTTTATCATATGACAGTTACCACAAAAGCCAGAATGCCTACATATATTTGTTAAATTTTTATTGTTCATCACAATCATAATATATTCACTACAGAACAACTTGTGAATAAGCATGGATGTTTTAGCAGTGTCAGTGTCACTACCATGTATATAATCATTGTGAACTATAACTACTGCTAGTAAGG
>NW_013678551.1:0-3617 GCF_000517525.1 Limulus polyphemus | reverse complement strand
TACTAGCAGTAGTTATAGTTCACAATGATTATATGCATGGTAGTGACACTGACACTGCTAGTAGAGTTATCACAATGATTATATGCATGGTAGTGACACTGACACTGCTAGTAGAGTTATCACAATGATTATATGCATGGTAGTGACACTGACACTGCTAGTAGAGTTATCACAATGATTATATGCATGGTAGTGACACTGACACTGCTAGTTGAGGTATCACAATGATTATATGCATGGTAGTGACACTGACACTGCTAGTAGGTTTATCACAATGACTATATGCATGGGAGTGACACTGCCAGTGCTAAAACATCTATGCTTATTCACAAGTTGTTGTAACTTGTAAAATGTAAGTTATAGGGTTACCATTTTGATTGATGTATTTTAATATAAAACTGTATTTACAAATTTTAGTGGATTTGTCGGACTCTCAAGGTTTTTAATTACAGATTGACATAGCTAAGCCTCCAAAATTTGACTAGAGAGGCCAATTTTTTAACAGTTGATGCAATATTACTATTAGTATTACTGCACTAACTAGTTATTTTTACCGTAAAGTGCAACTTGCAAGTGTAATACTAATAATGTAAAGTAGCACTATCACTATCTCCAATACAATTTTTAATTTTATGCCAACATACAATTACAACTAATCTAAATTGATGGAAATATTAACTCACTAAAACCTAAACATAAGCTAAGCAATAAAGTAGAGTAAAAATTCACTAGTATTAGCACAGTACAAACTTCTAAACTGAATTATACTATAAACTATATAAAATTATTAAATGGTAATGGTATGCTCACTAACCAATAACTTGATCGACCTGGTTCGTCAACTTGTGAACTGTTGCCGCCGGACCGTTCACCTTCTTCGCTTTCTAAATTTAATCCTAAAGCTTCTACAGAATTCTTAGTTGACATCGAAGACATTCTACATTACCTCCTTCGATAATGTTAGAAAAATTTATCTGTCGCCTTCATTTTTACGCTCAAATTAAAAATAACTTATGCTTGCACCATATGCATTCAGATAGTTTTTCACGCAACAAAACGAAACCCCAACTACCGTAAAAGCAATTGCACAAAGTTCCACGAAAGAAAACCAATTCTACGTCAATTTACTTGGCAGCGACATCTACTGCTAACAAATCTGAATTTATTAATTATTTTTTGTTTTTGTTATTAAATACATATAATTATTATCAAAACAACTTTAGTAAATGTACCCCACTGGAACAGCGGTAAGTTTGCGGACTTACAACACTAAAATCCGGGGGATGATTCCCAATGGTGAACCCAGCAGATTGCCTAACGTGGCCTTACTCTAAAACAAACAAACAAACTGTTCGATGACGAGGAACCCACTTAATGTAATGTGTGTGTATAGACAGTGAGTAATCGAACTGCAGTCACAGGGTATTGTTGAAGTTAACGTTCGTTCGTGATACTGTTTGTTTTAACGCGAATATTGAGATTAAGTGTATCGCAGAGTTGTATTAGGAAAGAATAAACCAGTTTTATTAAGTAAAGACTTGTGTCGTCAAAGTTTCGTCGCAACGAAGTTACGGAAAGTTAATTAACAAACGGAGACGTAACTCGCGTCACGTTGTACCCCTCTTATATATACCAGCCTACCCTATATCTAGTAAGAACTAGAACATTCATGAATAAACAAGATAGTTCTAGAAACTAGAGGGCGCCACAGCAGTCATGTGACTCGCTGACGCAACACCACTTTGAGACTAATAATGGCTGGAGACGGCTTGAATGGGTAATGAAGAAAAACTTTAATATAAGTTTAACATAACCGCAAATGTACAACGTTTCGACAAGGTTTTGTCATTCGTACATTTGCTGTTATGTTAAACTTATATTAAAGTTTTTCTTCATTACCCATTCAAGCCGTCTCCAGCCATTATTAAACAAACTGTTGTAATTTTTGTGCATTTTATTGTAGAACTCAATTCCGTGAATTTTTCTTTCCAAAGAAATATAACAAAAGTTATTCACACATACACACTATATATATATATATATGTATACATATATTAATCCACTAGAAACAAGTGAATTACAAGATGCAAGTCAACTCGTTTAGGTTAACTCAAAATTTCAAATTATAAAAAAAAAACAAGAGTATATTATACTGTACTTCATGTAACTGGACTTTGAAAACCCCAATGGAAGCCAGCTGCCCCCACTATTCCCTTTAACAACCCATGTTTGACTATGTTAGTTTCTCCCTCCCTCCCCTTTGCTTTTGTGCAAGTTATGAACAAAGAAACAAAGTTTTAACAGATATGGAGGATTGAGTACTATATATCAAAAATATTTCTGAGCCTCACCACGTCATTATAGTCCATGTTGCCACGTCCAGTCATGTTCTATTTGACGACCATGCATTATCACAATAATATTGCCTTAGTTTTGTTGTAAAAGGCTCTGTCGAAAGGCTGTCATTTTCAAAACGCGACAGTCCTTCCTACTTGCTTTCTACAGACTACAGTTAACCCTAGTGGATGTCAAGAAGTTTTCCATCTAGGTCAACAATATTATCACCTTTTTATTATGAGGTCTCTTACTTGTTGTATTTTCTCCTTTTTACAGTTTATCATTCCAACACCATTTGATATTCTATTTACTATTACTCCTCCCTTCAGTAATCCTTTTTGCGCATTAACAACAGTCCTTGACACTTTGGTCTGGATGATCAACAATAGGTTCCAATGATCATGATTGTCGATGTATCCAGTGTTGCTCAGTTGGCTGCTACCACTATATTGATGTTGCATGTGACTGTTTGGTATTGGCGCCTCAGACTTTCCTTTGTGTTTGGAGAATTTTCCTTGTTTATTTGTTCAGGTAAACTTTGCATCTTCTTTTAGATTTGTACACATGATGATTTATTTTAAAATACTGCCACAACTCACTGCGATGCTTCTATTTGAAGTTATATCTGGCCACTAACCAGTTGCGATAAATGGTTTTGTTAAAATAATAACTACAAACATGTACATTGGTGATTTGGTGGATGGGCCTGGCTAGACCAATGAATCTTCCAATGAAACTTGGCTGGGCCAATGGATCTTTCGTGCAGTATCACTAATCAGAGAAAGTTGATAGTGTGTTTTCGTTGTAATATAAGGCAGCTTCTCCTCAGATGAAGCCTATAGCACAGATAACAACGTGAGCTGTTCTTGACCTTATCAGTTTTTGGTTTGGCACTTGTGAAATGAATGGTTTAATTTTTAACCCTAGCCTAGTTCACTTAGGATACTTGAGTTTATTTTGGTAAAAAAGAAACATTTTTTGTTCTAGATAAAGTTTGTGAAGAAATTAAACTTTCCAAGGTCACATTTTTTGCTTCATTACAATGATAAGTCAATATTTTTAGCCTTAAAACTAATTATTTGTGAACATCTGTATCTCGTTTTTACAGCTTTTTTTATTGTGTTGTTCACACAGGAAACTTTCACCATAACTTTATGTCCAATGTAAATCAAAATGATTTTATTCTCTTGCGAGACACTTCAATTGCATTTCAATGTTGCTTTCCCAAATGATGTTATATAATGTTGCGTCAGCGAGGTCACGTAACTAGTGTCACGCCC
>NW_013678550.1:2171-9826 GCF_000517525.1 Limulus polyphemus | reverse complement strand
TATTAGATGGGGAAAAAGTGACATTATGACTGAGGATAGGACAGGACCATATTAGATGGGGAAAAAGTGACATTATGACTGAGGATAGGACAGGACCATATTAGATGGGGAAAAAGTGACATTATAACTGAGGATAGGACAGGACCATATTAGATGGGGAAAAAGTGACATTATAACTGAGGATAGGACAGGACCATATTAGATGGGGAAAAACGTGACATTATGACTAAACGTGAGATGGAGGGTCCAAATGGACTCTCAGTGGGGACAAACCTGCTAATGCGGCTCTACCCCTAGACTGATATTTTTATTGATCATTGTCTGCTTCTGATGATGCAAAAACTCAGGTCTTACAAATAGAATGAATGTCTTATTCTAAAAAAAATAAAAATTTCTTCATCTATATCCAAGATCTCTAAACACGCATAGTCCTAAGATATATATATATTAATAAGTTGTACATTCTTCTTACCAAGAAGATGATGTGTGTGTTTGTCTGTATGTTAGCATCCATCATCCAGAGTTATCTGACTCGATTACCGACAGTTTTTGTATGGTAACTGTACACTGTACGACGGTGTATAGGCTATTTTTTTTTTTAATTTTGCCCTAGAAGAGAGACAAAAAGATCCCGAACTAAGGCACATTTCTACTATTTTATACATTTTGGGTTTTAATTTAGACACAAAACTACTTAATGAGTCAATTATTACCTTCCAGAAAACAGGGTATGATGCAATTGGCATCTAATAAGGATTTGATAACAAAAGAAAGAAGGAAGAGTAACATTATCTAACTTTGTTCTTTATACTTCCTTAACGGGTACTAGTTCAAATAATACAGTACTCTGTGGTTAACTGAATAAATAATGTCAAATTATATGAACTAATTGACATTGACACCTTCAACATTTTTAAGCACCTTTATTCTTATGGCGTTTCGCACATACCGTTGTTGTCAAGATTTGAGCATGAGTAGAAAGTCGTTCTTCATGTACAACGTGGAACTAATTTTTTTTTAAATTGTCATTAAACAATAGAAAATACCACAAAAAATGTGGCAGTTTGTTTGTTATAAGTTTTTATTTGTACCCCTATTATTCAGCTCTGCATTGTCCGGTATCCAATTGATTTACTACTCTTTTTTATTATATATTTCACTATAAGAATATTATTATTTGGTAGTGCGAATGCAGTCAGTGATATGTATAACATGAATTAAATACGTGTAAAAGCGTTGTATATACAAGTATATCTTATTTCGATGGGTATTAACTTTCCGTGATATTTAGTAGTGCGAATGCAGTCAGTGATATGTATAACATGAATTAAATACATGTAAAAGCGTTGTATATACACGGATATCTTATTTCGATGGGTATTAACTTTCCGTGATATTTAGTAGTGCGAATGAAGTCAGTGATATGTATAACATGAAATAAATACGTGTAAAAGCGTTGTATATACCACTATCAGCCGCTGATTTCCTCTACGGAAGTTTAAGTTTCGTAAATCCGTATTAAATAGGTGTTGCGCTGCCACATCTCGGTGCTTTAGCACCTTTCATAAAGAAAAAACTGTCACAAAATCTTGGTCGAAAACGGGACTCAGAGACGCCAGTAGTTTTTGGTCCAACTAAATACATGAACACCTCCCCCCCAAAAAAAAGTAAAAACAACAACAACAAAGAAATGTCATAAGTGAAGCTATTGTTTCTATAGTTGTTTGCACGTTCTACGACTGTAAAAGAATATTGTTA
Organism: Limulus polyphemus; assembly: GCF_000517525.1. NCBI lineage: Eukaryota > Metazoa > Arthropoda > Merostomata > Xiphosura > Limulidae > Limulus > Limulus polyphemus. The sequence goes on along the minus strand of NW_013678550.1, from coordinate 8,068 downwards.
TTGTTGACAGAAACTACTTATAAAAGTTGAAAAACATATATGTGGTTATCCGAAAAGTATCCTGAAGGTATAATAAATGAAATCAAACAATAGCGTCATCATAAGATGATAGGTTATGGTAACTGCACTCTTTGTATATATATATATTAGTTTAAGAAATATCACGTGATTTAGCCAGATCACGTGACAACTGTTTATGTATCACTCTGTAACTACAGCTGTAACTACAGTTGTCATTTATATACACATTTAAAAGCATTATTACATTAGGTAATCCGACACATCACTCTTAACTACAGTTGTCAGTTATATACACATTTTAAAGCATTATTACATTAGGTAATCCGGCACATTACTCTGTAACTACAGTTGTCAGTTATATACACATTTTAAAAGCCTGGCTACGTTTTAGTGTTTATTTGCTGCTTTTTGTTTATTTGTTTGTAGCTAAGCACAAAGCTAAACAACTGTCTATTTGTGCCCACCACGGGTATCGAAATCCGTTTTTTTTTTGCGTTACAAGCCCGCAAACTTACCGGGACGTATTTTTTAACTGCAAACAACTGCACAGAAGAGATGAAGAAAATACCACCGTCCAAACAAGTCAGTGAACAAATTAATACTGAATATCACGGAAAGTAAATACCCATCGAAATAAGATATCCTTCACTGAAACTTCCGTAGAGGAAATCAACGGCTGATAGTCACTTAAACTTCCGTAGAGGAAATCAGCGGCTGATAGTCACTGAAACTTCCGTAGAGGAAATCAGCGGCTGAAATTAATTAAAATTCCGTAGAGGAAATCAGCGGCTGATAGTCACTGAAACTTCCGTAGAGGAAATCAACGGCTGATAGTCACTGAAACTTCCGTAGAGGAAATCAACTTCCTTCTCTAACTGAACATCGCTAGACATTGGGTTTCTCTTCAGATGCAACTTTTAAGAAATGTTTTACGATGTGATATTTTTGATACTCAGGAAGGATTATATGATAATATTGTTTGAAATGTTGTCAGAAGATATAGAGGTTTTGAAGTCAAGATAATCTGTAATCCCGCAGGTGGCTGTAAAATACTGGTTAAAATAAACTGTACTATATCTTTCCTGTAATCTCTTGTAATAGATTTCGTTGTTACCGTAAATTTCTTTTTGATATTTATGCCCTATTTAGCAATATGAAAAGCTGTTTAGTTCCCAACAAGGCAGTTTACGTCCTGTGATTTCTATGACAGACAGTTTCCTGCTACTTATCTGTCGTGTGGCCGGGAAGGCCTAGTGATCGGCATACCAAACTATAGATCTGAGGGTGCATGGTTTAGGTTCCATGTCCGCAAAAAACACAAAATTCGCGCTCTGAGCTTTGGCGCTTTCGGTGCGTTCTAAGAATAATGGTCAAACCCTACTATTCAACTAAAGCATACCAGAAGCTGGAGATGTTTACTAGCTGCGTTTCCTCTTGTCTATCGATTGAAAATCAATAGCGGCTAGCACGGATATAACCAGTGTGTTACTTTACGCTAAGATACTAAACAAACCAAAGCGAGCCGATCACCTGTCGTGCATACAAACGTACTGTGAAATATGACACATTACGTCTACAAGTTACGAGTTCTTAAATTCTTATTATTCATCTATTTCTTGCTAAAATATTGTATTATACTCCACGAGCTCTCCAAGTTGTCAACATCTTTTACATCCCACATTTTCAGTATGTCCATGAGCAAGTCATTTGACAACCACAGTCAATATAAAGTCACACTGGAACGGAATGTATCAAAGCATTATTTTTACATGTTTTGGCATTTCGTAGATAGTGTGATGCCGTTGGAAATGGATTGCTTTTGTGAAGGGTATGAAACAGCCCGTTGTACATAATGCATTGGACATCAAGCGAATATGGAACAAACTGGTAAAGAGAACTGTCCAGAAAGAGATATGCAACAAAAGTCGTACCTCACCGTGATGAGCAAAGTGCAGCTTCTTGTAACAGTTGAGAATCCACGAAAATAAAAGTCAGTGGAAAAAAAAACAAAAACGTTCATATATCCCAGACAACCATAAGTAAAATAATGATGAAAGATCTCCGTCTGGAAAAAAAAATTCACTTGTAACATAAGCTGATTCCACGACATATCTGTTCAACGTTGCATACCTGAAGCTGTTGGAGAATGAAACATGTATTCATGCTATTCCACACGAAGACATACCGATCTGCTGATTTTTTGTGCGATGTGACTATTGAAATAGGCGCTAGGTAACCATCTTCCTCTTAGGCTAGATGGATTTGTAAACCATGCAGAAAGCAGTGGTGCTGTGCTTTTGACATGATAGCCTTACGAGGAAGTCTTTTGCAGTCTAAATACGTGGTGACATGGACAGTAACGACGTGGTGAGGCTCAAAAATCGTTTACATATAACGTTCTCAACCTCTTTATTATTTTTTCAGAGGTGAAATTTGCTCATGTACTATCAGGATAAAGAAGTGTTCTAAACCACTGAAATTTTCTATCTCTCGTCAATGTTTCATTTTCTCAGGAAATTACAAGGACATTATGAGACGTCATGGCTCAGACAATCACAACAAATATCATATTCATGACCATTTTCCACCACAAACTTACAAATACTTTATATGGTAGTAGTAAGTTGATGTAGACGCTTAAACATTAGAAAGAATGAGCTTATTTATTTAGAATACAAGGTACACAATTACTTGGGACGCCTTTCTTTGGGTCCAAACAGCTTTTCTGAAAACACAATACTATAAAACTCGTTACACATTTAGTTCTATTCTTTAATCTCTTTTAAAGCAGAATTCATGTTTTTTGGACGGAATACAGCTGTGTTTTTTTTCTATATTGCAGTCTGATCACTATGCTGTATTAATTTACTGGGTTCTAAGTTACGTTTTACTATACACCGAGATCTGTTCAGAAGTTACTGATGTGAGTGGTCAATTCTCCTTTCTCTTTCATCGAAGATCTACTGCGTAACCAAGGCTAATAATGGATATTTATCCAATGTTTAGGCATTTAAAATGCCCCTTCAAACACAATCAAAATTATTATTCAAGATAACAGTATTGGAACTACCGATATAAAAGGGTTATCATTCAACAAATATATATCGAATGTAAACATGCCCACCCGGTGTCCGATACTCACCATAGGAAACTAAGTATATATATTTACCAAACGTTTTCTAATAAGCCTTTCTGGTCTGTTGATAATTGAAATTACATGATTTAGTGTTTAAGAGCTTTTTTATGATATTGAAATATTCCAAAGATTAGTATGTTTAGAATCCTTTACATATTGCAGAATGCAAAGTGACTCCTGTCATTTTTCTTGCAGGAGCTTTCTTCTCGTCACCGAAATATCCAACATGGATTTTCTGACTGTAATATTAGGATATTCTTTCTGGTATTGAAACACCCAACAGACTGCTGTCACCATCCCTTTAGAATCTGTATACGCACGATGGTATCTGGCACTGTGCCTGCATGTAGAAACGTTTCTTTCATTGTTCTTATTGACGAATCTAAGATGGATTGGTATCTGGCACTGTTCCTGCATGTAGAAACGTTTCTTTCATTGTTCTTATTGACGAATCTAAGATGGATTGGTATCTGGCACTGTTCCTGCATGTAGAAACGTTTCTTTCATTGTTCTTATTGACGAATCTAAGATGGATTGGCATCTGGCACTGTGCCTGCATGTAGAAACGTTTCTTTCATTGTTCTTATTGACGAATCTAAGATGGATTGGTATCTGGCACTGTTCCTGCATGTAGAAACGTTTCTTTCATCGTTCTTATTGACGAATCTAAGATGGCTTATACCACTACAAGTTTACCTCCAACAATAAAAATATGCTTATTGCTACTTGTAACATTTTTATTACATTTAAGAGCTAAATATTTAAAGTGTCATGTCATCCATTGCAGTCACTTACACGTCATGGCTAAAATTCGATTTCCCCTCGTGTGTTACTGGTACGGATAATTGTTCTCTAATCCTCCCACCCATTTTTTTTTCTTGTCGAACTATTGCTCAGTGGAACTAATGAGATGAATTATGTACTGACAAAATATTCACTAATTTGAGTTCTACCCCTGCTCTGATCCCTTAATTAAGACGTAATTTGCTGCATTACATTTCAGGACAGAAATGGGTTTATGTAAACGGTATGTTCCCATCCAACATACTAGGAACACAGATTGTGGAGAATCCATGTACAAGCATAGTGTTTGGTAGACCAATGCAGTTACAACATCTCGTTTGAGAAGCGCATATGTTGTTCTGCCTTAAAAAAGTTTACAGTAGAAATATAGATGACTTTCATTATCCTACCTTTAGGTTAATTGTTTATCTACCCGCAACACGGATATAAATTTCAAAGCAGCTTCCTTTATGTGTATAAACTTCATACTGTGTGAATTCCTCGTACGAAAAAAACTCTTAGAATATAAACATGTTTCTTCGCATTCTCCCGTTCACACCACCCTCGTCGTAAGAAACTATTTCTTAGTGTAGATATGTTTGTTCGTAGCTTCCCGCGTAAATCACCGTTCTTATTTGTTTGCAGTTAAACACAAAGCTACACAATGTGCTATCTGTACTCTGCCCACCACGGGTATCGAAACCCAGATTCTAGCGTTGTAAGTCCGCAGACATACCGCTGTGTCATTGTAGGCCCCGTTCTTGTTGCATTAAAGTATTTCTTAAAGTGTAGATATGTTTGTTCGTAGCTTCACGCGTAAATCACTGTTCTTGTTCCATCAAAGTATTTCTTAATGTGTAGACATGTTTGTTTGTAGCTTCCCGCGTAAATCACTGTTCTTGTTGCATCAAAGTATTTCTTAATGTGTAGACATGTTTGTTTGTAGCTTCCCGCGTAAATCACTGTTCTTGTTCATCAAAGTATTTCTTAATGTGTAGATATGTTTATTTGTAGCTTCCCGCGTAAATCACCGTCCTTGTTCCATCAAAGTATTTTTTTTTCTACATAAACGTGTCTGTTCGCAGCTTCCCGCGATCAGTTTCCATGTTAAACCCATTCATTGACTGCGCTTCTCCACAGAACATGGGCGTTTTGTCAAAATCCAGTGTGCGTCGTCTGAGCACGTGTAAGTCTTTTCTTTTCCTTTCGTAGGGTGGTAATAATAACTGCTCTTTCAGAAAAAACTTTCATACAAACCTTGGTGGAGTTTCACACTTTCATTTTGTGCTGAAATCTTTTGCCTAATTCACATAACTTTAGCGGAATGAAAGAAAAGGGTGTGTAGAGAATAAAGCGAGCACTGCCCGAGCTTTAAGAGTGCGCAGTCTAAAAGGTTGTACTTAATCTATTCTTGAACTAGTAGTTTAGAATAGATTTCAAAACACTTGTCAATAGTCGTACATGATCTGACATCGTTCTGACGTCAATCATGTGAACGGAACATCGTATAATTGGATACATCAATGATGCGATCGCGTGACAGTTCTGCCCATATCTAATCGAAGAACTCGTTGCTCGATTTCATCGCCCTTCCTACCATGGTTGAATTTCACGCCTTCTGCTGAAAGCACGTGAACACCCTTTCACTGCCCATTATTCACATGTAGCAATTGACAACTAGACATTAAAGAAGGGAAAATGACAATGCACAACTTGTCATTCTCATGGGTGGAACCCTTTCGATTCCATTTTCTCGTCTCATGTATTCACGTTAATGAAGGCGGACTAGGTAAATTTTGGGCTCTCTTCACGTTAATTAACTCTGTAAAAAAATGGAAATAAACTAAGTAATAGGTGTTGAAAATAAAACAATCTTACTAAAGACAAAACTACCTCTCTCAAAGGGTGGATCCGGCTTAAGAAGAAATGGCTCGTATATATATATATATATATATAT
>NW_013678550.1:0-1458 GCF_000517525.1 Limulus polyphemus | reverse complement strand
GATTACCAATTCTTATCAGTGCTAAGCCATGTAGTAAAAATTGAACCTTACTTATTGAGTAAATAATTATTCGAAAGGGATTAGCAATTCATACAAACACTAAGTATATAGTATAAACTGAACAATACTTGGCAAGATTTGCTAATTATTTTCAAATAAGGATTTCTAATTATTTTCAAATAAGGATTTACCTTACCAAAGTTCAGTTTTTACTACACAACTTAGTGTTTGTATGAAAATAGAACTTTATTTATAACTTTTATTCAAATTATTTTCACTTTGTGTGAGTTTAGCTCGTATAATCCTCACTGTATTATAGTGGTAGACATTCTGGTGTACATAGTAAAGGTATAATAATGGCTGGAGACCAATAGTAAAGGTATCGTATCAAGCGGATGGTAAGCGTACTGTGAGCTGGTTGTCTCGTCTTGCGAACTGGGCATATCTTTTGTATTTGTCCAAACATCCGAAGCTACTTTTCTGTATGTAGTGGCGCCAAGTTGATCATGATTATAGGCTTCCAAGACCGAACAACTCTGCTTGCCAGTGCCAAGTCGTCTTGGAGCAGATCGCCCCTATCACGAGGTTAATCGGTGAAGCCTGTGGCAGTCTGGGACTGCCGCAAGCTGTGTATTAAGCCTAACTCTAGAGTACTTTCTTGTTTACTCCGAATTAGTTCAGTCATAAAAATGTTTATTTCTAAATTCGCTATCTGTTAGAAGGGGTACGCAAATATTGCAAAATACAAGAACTCCCCTTCCAAATTCCGAGGACCTTGTAATTTGTCGGCCGCCAACACACAATCACGTGATCAAAGTGGATTACAAAGCTTTACATATGTATAAATACGGACCTTGATATTTTCACAACGTATTTTATGCGTTTGTCTGTGGGCATTTTCATATGTATAAACCTGTAGAAATTACGAGATAAAACTAAAGCGACAGTGATTTTACGAGATACAGTGACCATTAAATCTTGCTATTATCTGATCTGATGCTAACCACATGCAAAGTAATAATCCTTAATAAGAGTTTGTTTCGAGATGTTCCTAGAAGAGATCTTAATGAGTTACGATTTTATTTAAGTCTGACCTTCACGTTTAACTAAGATTGTGTGTATCACTACGTAGTTTGGCATTAGCATGAACTGCTAAGCCTTTTTTCAAATAAGGATTTACCTTACCAAAGTTCAGTTTTTACTACGCAGCTTTGTGTTTGTATGAATGGATTTCTGTCTATCCGTAACACCTATTATTTCTGTCTATCTGTAACACCTATTATTTCTGTCTATCCGTAACACCTATTATTTCTGTCTATCCGTAACACCTATTATTTCTGTCTATCTGTAACACCTATTATTTCTGTCTATCCGTAACACCTATTATTTCTGTCTATCTGTAACACCTATCATTTCTGTCTATCCGTAACACCTATTATTTCTGTCTATCTGTAACAC
>NW_013678549.1:6917-9434 GCF_000517525.1 Limulus polyphemus | reverse complement strand
CTTTATTCCACCAATACTAAAGGATATTCCCTTATATGACTGGTACTTTATTCCACCAATATAAAGGATATTCCCTTATATGACTGGTACTTTATTCCACCAATATAAAGGCTATTCCCTTATTGCCTTTATATTGGTGGAATAAAGTACCAGTCATATAAGGGAATAGCCTTTACATTGGTCGAATAAAGTACCAGTCATATAAGGGAATAGCATTTATATTGGTGGAATAAAGTACCAGTCATATAAGGGAATATCCTTTATATTGGTGGAATAAAGTACCAGTCATATAAGGGAATAGTCCTTTATATTGGTGGAATAAAGTACCAGTCATATAAGGGAATAGTCCTTTATATTGGTCGAATAAAGTACCAGTCATATAAGGGAATATCCTTTATATTGGTGGAATAAAGTACCAGTCATATAAGGGAATATCCTTTATATTGGTGGAATAAAGTACCAGTCATATTGGTGGAATAAAGTACCAGTCATATAAGGGAATAGTAAAGGCTATTCCCTTATATGACTGGTACTTTATTCGACCAATGTAAAGGCTATTCCCTTATATGACTGGTACTTTATTCCACCAATATAAAGGCTATTCCCTTAGATGACTGGTACTTTATTCCACCAATGTAAAGGCTATTCCCTTATATGACTGGTACTTTATTCCACCAATATTTCAGTTTCAGATAAGTAATCAAATATTCAAGAATATTTCTTTGTGTTAGAAATAAAAATCACGTTAACTTCAGATAAGTTTTCTCATATTCCTATTAATTTATAAACCTTAGATTCAAGATTCACAGAAATCTTCAGTTCATTTCCGATATCTTACTATTCCCTATATTTAAAAAAAATATTAATAAAATGACGTTATTATGCTGCTTGTTATTGAATTTCACGCAACGCTACTCGGTGGTTATCCGTACTAGTCGTCTATAACTTTGAAGTTACAGATTATAGGGAAGGCAGCTAGTCAACAACACCCACCGCCAACTCGTGGGTTACTCTAACCAAAAAGTGGGAGCTGACCATCACTTTCATAACGCACCCACTGCCTCAATGTTCGGAGCGCAATTTGTTTTTATTACTTAGCAGTAAATGGATGCAAACCTGGAATCCACAGTGTGGCCTGCTAACCAGTAGGCCGCATTCAACCCATAACATTTTTCAACATAATTAATCAAAATCGGTTGGATGTTTCAAAATAAATAAGCTAATTTTTAACGCTTAGAAACTAAGATTATGAGGTAGTATTAAACTAAGTTTATATTAAATAACTGTAAACATATATCAAGCTATATTTATTAAACTATAATTATGAGCTAGTATTAAACTAAATTTATATTAAGTAACTGTAAACGTATATCAAGTTATATTCATTAAACTAAAATTATGAGCTAGTATTAAACTAAGTTGATATTAAATAACTGTAAACATATATTAAGCTATATTTATTAAACTAAGATTATGAGGTAGTATTAAACTAAGTTTATATTAAACAACTGTAAACATATATCAAGCTATATTTATTAAACTAAAATTATGAGCTAGTATTAAACTAAGTTTATATTAAACAACTGTAAACATATATCAAGCTATATTTATTAAACTAAGATTATGAGGTAGTATTAAACTAATTTATATTAAACAACTGTAAACATATATCAAGCTATATTTATTAAACTATAATTATAAGCTAGTATTAAACTAAGCTTATATTAAACAACTGTAAACATATATCAATCTATATTTATTAAACTAAGATTATGAGCTAGTATTAAACTAAGTTGATATTAAACAACTGTAAACATATATCAAGCTATATTTATTAAAATAAAAGTATGCTAATAATTTATGCCGCAATCATATTTCAGTGATATTTATGCTCAACGAAAAAAATTTTTTGGAAAGATGTTTAAAAAGCTTATTTCAGCCTGTTTATTATCGACAACGTTAAAAAAAATGAACATTTTTCAGGATAAGGAAGATTACGCTAAATGATGCAGTAGTAAAACCAAAATACACATCAGGCTAAGCAGCGAGAGAGGCAAAATAAAAGTTTGTCTTTCGGAAAAATACTCTGCTTATAAAACATTCACGTCTATCAGCAAGATATCACAACCATGATAACCTAATTAGTTCATTTTCGTTTTTTAAACAATCATCACTTCGCTAATTAAGTTTAAACAGGTCGAAATTTCAAGATTAATGCTTTATAGCAGTGAATAAATAATTAACAAACAGCTTACCGAAACGGTTGATAAAAGTTGAAACTATTACACGAGATTTCAACCAAAAAGTTTTAAATTTAATCCATCTCAAAAACAGAGTGTATCGATTTTGAATTATTGTAAGATCAAACACTCACTTACTTTCAAACTTCGTGGCCAAGTCGCTAAACTGACAAATTGATTGCTACGTCAGATACATGCTAAGCCTAATTAATTTTAGAATTATTAGCACATAACATACAAAGTAAGCCTAACGCACTTTCGGATTATTAGTTAGTTT
>NW_013678549.1:0-6601 GCF_000517525.1 Limulus polyphemus | reverse complement strand
GAAAGGGCGAGCATGTTTGGTGTGACGGGGATTCGAACCCGCGACCCGCAGATTGCGAGTCGAGTGCCTTAACCACCTGGCCATGCCGGGCGGATTATTAGTACATCATTTACAGGCTAAGCCTAATTCACTTTCGAATTATTAGCACATAACATATACAGTAAGCCTGATGCAATCTGGGATTATTAGTACAGTATTTATCTAAAATTTCCTCGTTTTAGATGATACAGATACCTCTTATATAACACAATAAAACTAAACCATCCGAAAATAAAACTAAAATCGAAATTCAATTGCTTAGCAATAGTATTTTAAGTCATTTTAATAGTGACTGGAGCTTTAACGCTAGAAAAATATTGTCGACGCCTTGTGGTGACCTTCATAACTATATAGTATAGGTGTCCTGGACGTCTTGTGGTAACCTTCATAACTATATAATCTAGGTGTCCTGGACGCCTTGTAGTAACCTTCATAACTATACAGTTTGGTGTCCGGGCGGATATTTTGCATAAAACAACAGCCTACCATAGTGATGAGTTTGAAGGAAACTTTTTTCCAAATGCTTAGATCACTCACTGTTTCTCAACCTGTTGTTCAGTGGTGGTCCGTGGGAAGGTTTTATAATTACAGTAAGGAAACGGCATCATGGCGAAGCTTTCAACTAAAGCAATAAAAATCCAGCAGCATAGATAAAGAGATAGAATAATTCAGAATTAAAGACGTACAAGCAGTTATATTTCACTTTATATTTACTTCTAGAAACTTGTAAATGGCCCCTGGTAATCATATTTTGTTTAGGTCCTACCATCTTAGCGTGGCCTTGTAGTTAGCATATCGGACTGGGAATCCGAGAACCTCGGGTTTGAGGCGTACTGCTGCCAAACGCTCTTCCTTCTTTCAGCAGTGGGTGTGTTATAATAGTGACAGGCAATCCCGCTATTCGATTAAGAGTAGCGAATGAAAGAAATATCCGATCCAAGTCATCAACAATCCAGTCAATATGCCTCTCTACTTGGAAACTTGCCAGTCCGGTTTTGATGCTGGCAGTGAGCGAGAACAGCTTCTGGAATTTTTGTCCCCATTTAACCAAATTCCGTGGAAACGTTATTCGAGAAGCCGGATAAGGTAGTAATCAAAGGGTTGAAATGAGAAAGCGTGAACCTGCTGGTTAAGAGAGTAATTATTTCCACTGAGAGAAGGGATACCTGTAATTCATTTGTTGAACAATTTCCAATTATTTATTAACTTAGCATTCCTTAAATCAGTGGAGAAAACTCTGACATTTATACAAAATATTATTTTTAATACGAAGAAACATTCGACAAAAAATGCCGTATCTTCAATGAAAAGAATAAAGAAGAAAATTTATTTTAAATGGAATATTATTTTTAATTCGAGTGCGTATTAACAGCACTCATATTTGATGGAAACATATCAGAGTACGACATGACTTGGATTTATTTCATGATTTTGAGTACAATGGTTATTATTCACTAATCTCTATATGCTGATTTCTTGACATAGTTCGATTGGTGCAAGTAATTTGAATTTCCATATTTTATCTAGTATATTAGAAAATGTCTAAGTAATTACAGTCTGGTGAACTACTTTCCACTGTAAGTTATTGAAATGTTCATCAGTAAACCCAAGTCACAGAGTTAATAGTTTTTATTCGCAATGTGCCCCTATAATACATCAAAACATGGCCAATGTTTGATATTTCATTTAATACAGTTCGTACTGTAATGTTTAATAATATGAATAAAAATGTCGCATAACGTAGTATGGTGGTAGTTTTCCTCTCTAAAACAGTGTTAATACCTTCCCTTATAGTAACGTCATGGAATCTAGATTAACAGTTTTTCTCATCACCCAATGCAATCGGTACAATCGTATTAAGCATTATTATTTACGCTAATATGAATAAAAATATCGCATAACGTAGTTTTTTATGATTAAAGATACACCATACTTTTACTGTGAATCTTACTACAATGTACCAGACAACTTAAAAAACTAAATTAAGTTTATAGACAGGAGAAATATTAAATGATCGTGAATGAAAAGGTCATGTTTACATAAGATTCTAAATGAAAAAATATGTGATAGTAATATTGACTATGTAAAAAAGTAATGTTGACCAATTAGTGATTGGTTAACTGGAACAGTCAAGACGACCAGGAACCATAATGCAATTGATGAAATTGTAACGTCAAGTTGACTAAATGCACAGTCATCCATTGGAAAGTTAAGATGACTATGTAAATTGGTGAATTTGACAAGGTGTTCCTTTCAGTGAAATGGGGGGCGGGGGGACGCTGTTAACAGACTTCGATCTGCAACTAAAAATTCGGAACGAATATGCCAGAATCACAAGGGTCTTTCTCTGGCCATTTAGCCCAGTTTGTACATAAGGTGACTTTCTGGAGAACAAAAAATTAATTGACTCTTTGGTCCCTTCCACAATTAAATAGCTTCCGAAGAAAAGAATATTCTTGGTCTCAGCACTTCATCTATAGACTTTCAACAATACTCAGCCTGAAAGGCCTAATCGGATATAATGTGGTTGAAACATTGTTATACATTCTTCGTTATTTTCACTCATAAGTTCTTAGAATGGTATATTCAGCTTAGATCTTCTCTGTCAAGTCGCCTAAACCTACACAGGGATCTGAGATTTGTTATGCACTAAAAACTAAATATTTCTATATCTGATAGTATTCCACTCCATCACTATAAGACATCTTAATGAGAAGGAAGAAACGGATCAAATTTCATACAATAATTAGAACTGTGTATTCTTGGTTTCCTTCAAAGAACAATGTTGCTAAAACGTTTTATGTAAATAGCCATTGTTCGGCTTTGTTCGAGTTCCCTTATTTAACTCCAAAAAGCTGCTTTGTTCGAGTGTCTTTATGTAACTCTAACCATCGGCTTTGTTGTAGTTTCCTTACGTAACTCCAAACATCGGCTTTGTTTTAGTTTCCTTACGTAACTCTAAACATCGGCTTTGTTTTAGTTTCCTGATGTAACTCTAAACATCGGCTTTGTTTTAGTTTCCTTATGTAACTCTAAACATCGGCTTTGTTTTAGTTTCCTTACGTAACTCTAAACATCGGCTTTATTGTAGTTTCCTTATGTAACTCTAAACATCGGCTTTGTTGTAGTTTCCTTATGTAACTCTAAACATCGGCTTTGTTGTAGTTTCCTTATGTAACTCCTTAATTTGAAATAAATACGTAAACTCATCTTATTTCGTAGTATGTAATCGTTTACTAGGTTCTGGTGTTCTTAGTTTTAGGCTACGTCTTTAGCTGGTATTTCTTGTTAGTCGCCATGTAGGAAATATTTTAAGTCACTCAACTCTAAGTTTTGTATTATTCCGTCAAAACACACTGTTTCTAATATAAAGTATGATTAGTTTCTTTCTTTCTTTTTGCACAAAATAATCCCCAAGCCTAATGCTGAACCACCAGGAGGCATTAACCGAATAATCGAGTTATTATATCCCGCTACTCTCCAATTGCTTTATTAACGCCTGAACTAGTCCTTATAAAATTTCTTGTTTTGCGGTCTGATTCACACCGTTCAATCAGATATGAAGACGTAGCTAACCCTTCTTGTACATGATGTTTGTACTCAGTAAATTTCCTCATCAGAGTTGTAGGAGGAAAATGAAAAGTGGGGGAGGTTTATTTTACCGAGTAAAGCGAGGGAATATTCGCCACAGGCACACCCATAACGGTCGGGGGTACGTGACTCGCCTTAGGGCTCTGAAAACTCTTGGGTTTTCCATTAAATTTTATCCATTCCCCTGCTTATCCTGAGGGTGTTTTTCCTAATTTTGATGTATGTTTACAGAGACAGATTCAAAACTGTGGGGGTTTGCCCCCCGCTACCGCTGAGCTATGTTGTTTATCAATAATTAACATATCCAAATATATCTTGTCGGTTGATCTCCTGCTTTCATTTCTCAAATTCTTACTGTCAAACCTATGTGTAACGTCAATATTTATCTACGCTCATTAAGTGCTCATCTTATCCAATGCTAAATAATAAATAAATAAGAAAGGCGAGAATGACGAGAACTTATCCTTCGTTTTAACGGCTAAATACCCACCAATTCGTGGCGATAGCTAGTGTCTCTGTTTAACGAATATCATACCACAATACATTAAGGCGATAATGAAGCAATCGGAAAGTGGCGAAATATGAAGAGGGCTGTGGTAAGAAATGACATAGAATAAATGACACGGCGTAATATTAATACATCTCGCGCAGAATGCCCTTCCTCTGGTGCATTAAAGCCTAAAAAAAAATAAAAATAACGCACTTAATCAAGGAAGGGCGTTTTAAATGGCCGAAACGTCATGCCAATAAATATATGTTTCCAAGTGGCACTTATATTATGCTGTGTCATTTACTTATACTGAATATATTATCATATCACTGAATTTAGACTTGTTTGTTATTATGCACAAAGCTACACACAGGGCTATCTGTGCTCTGCCCACCACTGGTATCGAAACCCTGTTTCTAGTAGTATAATTCCGCAGACGTACAATTGTGCCACTGCGGGGCTATTAGACTTCTAAAGTCCACTAAACATCAAACAGTAACGATGACCTCGTCTCTGAAACGTATCTGTACAATAATTTAACATCAGAACAAACGTTCACTGCCAACTGGTAAAGCACTTTAAAAAAAATATATATTTCTTTAATATTGTAGTTTTGAAAGTATTTGTAGATAAATACAAACAAAGCGAAATTCTATTTTACGATCACTTTAATGTGTATACCATGCTGTTAATAATTACACTTCACTAAGTTGTATAAGCCCTACTAAAAATCATTACAACTGCATTGTTATATTATGTGTAGGTCATCAAAGGTAAACTGTCTCATGATAAGACAGCCAAAGAATTAGACTCAAAAGAATCCGCTAATTCTAATTTCACTGGAAAAGGGTATAATATCTTTGGATAAACTTTCATTAACTTGGTTTGTTTTCAATTTCGTGCAAAGCTACACGAGGGCTATCTGCGCTAGCCGCCCCTAATTTAGCAGTGAAAGACTAGAGGGAAGGAAGCTAGTCATCGCCACCCACCGCCAACTCTTGGGCTACTCTTCTACTAACGAATAGTGTAATTGACCATCACTTTATAATGTCCCCACGGCCGAAAGGACGAGCATGTTTGGTGGGACGGGGATTCGAACATTTCTCTATCATTGTGATTAATTAGTGTTGGACTTTATAGACTTAAAAGTTATACTGCGCTCAGTCTTATGTAGTCGTTGGCCTGGTGGTTAAGGTGCTCAACCCGCAATCTACGGGTCACAGGTTCGAATCCCCTCACCGAACATTCTCACCTTTTCAGCCATGTGGGTGTTATTATTTCACGGTCAATCCTATTTTTCGTTAGTAAAGAGTAGCTCAAGAGTTGACAGTGGGTGGTGTTGACTAGCTGCCTTCCATCTAGTCTATCACTTCAAAATTAGGGACGGCTTAGCCCTCCAGTAGCTTTGTGTGTAGTTCAACAAAACAAACTAATGTAATCTTGTTCAGAATATTCCAATTAGCTCAAAAGCTTAATGTTTTTAGAATTCCAACATATTTCGTTGTTTCCTGAACGATCCAAAAATACTCAAGGACGAAATGACAAACTTATACCATTTCTAATGATTTGTTTGTTTGTTTTTGAATTGCGCGCACAGCAACACGAGGGCTATCTGCGCTAGCCGTCCCTAATTTAGCAGTGAAAGACTAGAGGGAAGGCAGCTAGTCATCACCACCCACCGCCAACTCTTGGGCTACTCTTTTACCAACGAATAGTGGGATTGACCGTAACATTATAACGCCCCAACGGCTGAAAGGGCGAGCATGTTTGGTGAGACGGGGATTCGAACCCGCGACCCTCAGATTGCGAGTCGAGCGCCCTAACCACCTGGCCATGCCCATTTCTAATGAAATTGTCCATAACGGATTAACCCTTCAACTGGGGTTGACATCATATGATGCAAGCATCTTGCATGCGCAAAGCTTCCTACCACCCCATGCGCACGTCGCAGGTGCGAAGAGTTAAGAATAATATGTAGGTTATAACCAGAAACGGAATGGCACCCCGACCTCATATGTGTACAAGTTTAAGTTGCTTTTTTTCCGTATAATATTTATTTTCCTTCCAAAATGTCTGTCTTAAGATAATCAGCGTTTAGTTAACAGTGAACTAGTCAAAAGCATTTCTATTAAACTCTGAACTTGTTCACATAAAGCTAGCTATCATAGCAAAATATTAAAATATAATCAAGTTGCCAAACGGATTTCCCAAGCAAGATGACCAGTTAAATCTCATAGTAACGTTTCGTAATCTTCCTCACGATAGTCACTTATATTAAGATATAATCAAGTTGCCAAATGGATTTCCCAAGCAAGATGACCAGTTAAATCTCATAGTAACGTTTCGTAATCTTCCTCAAAATCTCTATAGTTGCTAAAAAAAGATAAACTCGAGTTTGTCAAATGTCATCGTAATGCACAGTGAACTCTCATTAGATATAAAGTCCACATTTCTTTTGCCAGTAGCGACCAAAAACTAAAC
>NW_013678548.1:10494-11463 GCF_000517525.1 Limulus polyphemus | reverse complement strand
TTTTTCTTTACAGCAGTATGAAACCTATTCAGTTTGAAACCTAATATGAAACCTATTCAGTTTGAAACTTAAAAGAAGAAGAATGAATTTGGTCAGCTCGATATGTCAAAGGTCATTAGGGGTGATACCTTACCATGAGTCAATTAAGTTCAATATGCACTTCAATACTTTAGGCTTGTTTGGTTGGTAGGTTTAGAGCAAAATCACAATGAGTTATCTGCTGTGTCCATCGAGGGGATTCGAACGCCGGATTTTAGCGTTGCAAATCCTTAAACTTACTGCTTTTCCCTCGGGGGGACCAATAATTTAGGCCAAATAAATCCCGTACAAAGTCCTTACAGATGTTAACATTACTATATTTTATTGCTATGTGGGAAATAAATCAGTTATTCGTTTCATGACCACAATACAAGAAGTAAAGATTAAGTTTGGAACCAAATTACTACAGTTTCTTACTGTAGATTACAACGTATTTCATACGATTACTTTTTCTTTGAGTGATAATTAGAAATAATAGTGATATGTATTTTTATAGATATCTTGGAAATCCTGTTGAATAAAACATATAATTCAATGTTGACTTTTTGACAGATTACGAATCCAAGCCGTAGAGTGAGTTAAGCCTAAATACAATTTGTTTAAGGTAGAAGAAAGAGTCTGACATGGCCTAGTGGTTAGGACGCTCGACTCGAAATGTGCGGGTAACAGGATCAAATCCATTCTTCGAAGATGTGTAATAAATGCTTTCAGATATCACACATTGACGATTCTCGATGTGTCACACTAGGTTTTATTAAAAACAAAACAATTTATAGAGGAAGGTTGTTAGTAAATTTCTCGTAATGTTACCCGAGGGTTATCTGCGCTAGCAGTCCCTAATTTCGAAGTGATAAACTAAAGGAAAGGCAGCTAGTCAACATCACCCACCGCCAACTCTTGAGCTACTCTTTATCAACGAATAGTGGGATT
>NW_013678548.1:6911-9727 GCF_000517525.1 Limulus polyphemus | reverse complement strand
ACATTGTAACATCAGAACGGGTGAAATGGCGAGCAAGTTCGGTGACGGGATTCAAACCCGCGACCTGCAGATTGCGAGTCGAGTGCCTTGACAATAGTTAGCAGTGGGATTGGTCGTGACATTATAACGCCCCCACGGCTGAAAGGACGAGCATGTTTAACGGCGGGTTTCGATCCTGTGAGTCGAGCGCCCTAACCACCAGGCCAAGCCAGGTTATATAAGAGGGTGAATTGAAAGTTATTGAAGTAGTTAAGATGCTATCAAGTATGGAAATTGTAATATAGACACCAGAAAACACCCAATATAGACACCAGAAAACACCCAATATAGACATCAGAAAACACCCAATATAGACACCAGAAAACACCCAATGCAGACACCAGAAAACACCCAATACAGACACCAGAAAACACCCAATATAGACACCAGAAAACACCCAATATAGTGAATCCATTAAAGAATTCTTAACTACGAATCTGTTCCATACAGTTACCCTTCAGCATCCTGGCTGGAAATCCCTTATTATATATATGGATCTATGGTTAAACATTCAAAAATTTATTTGCAAGTATGAAAGTGCTTTACATAATTTATGATCAATATAAGCATTTTTGTGATTTCACGGGATTTTTTCAAAGATTAAATTTTTATACTATTTTTGAAATTAGAAGTATGACTAGAATTTGCAGAAATAATTATTTTGTAGCTTTGCGCTTAGCAGAAAATGTCCCCCTCCCTTACCGGTAGGATGGCGGTAAGTTTTCGTACTTACAACGCTAAAATTCGGGGTTCGATTACTCGCGGTGGAAACAGCAGATAGCCCAATGTGGCTTTACTCTAAAAGAAACAAATCTACACCCCCGAGCCTCGTGTAACATATAGTACACTTGTACTGTATTATTAATAAGGTAAGTGTGATGTAACATATAGTACACTTGTACTATATTATTGATAACGTAAGTGGGAAGTAACATATAGTACACTTGTACTATATTATTAATAAGGTAAGTGTGAAGTAACATATAGTACACTTGTACTATATTATTAATAAGGTAAGTGTGATGTAACATATAGTACACTTGTACTTTATTATTAATAAGGTAAATGAGATGTAACATATAGTACACTTGTACTATATTGTTAATAAGGTACGTGTAATGTAACATATAGTACACTTGATGTTAATTTACTTAAAACTCAAACGTTTCTTTCAACAAGACTAACTCAACATCATCTCAACCTGTATTGGATGCAGAATTTTTCAGGTTCTGTACGTGTCTGTCTCTGATTCAATTTATCGGCTGAAGCTCTGCTCCCAAAAATTGTCGGAGGAAATGACCCCAGAACAGCCAGCAAGGTAGAGCTCCTTTTTTATCACCAAAATCTGAACTCCTAGGGTTCGAACCGAAGAGGTTTGTACCTTTTTTAATAACTTTGCCGTGTATATAAAAATAGAAAACACTGGGTCAGATTAGCCGAAGTTGTTGACAATTTACGAATGAAACAAAAGCCGAGTCCGATATGTGGATGGAAATATTTCTATAATATTTCAGAAAGAAGCCGATTGTTAAACTATCATTTGTTGAAGTTAACTGTATACACTAGACGAGGGTACTCGTTAAAGTTAAGGAAGCAAAATTGTATAAAGGACAATGTTAGATATTTTTTCCTCACCTTTTTTTCTCTTTTTTAATTAAATCTCTAATGACCTCATTAGGTGCTAATTGTGTACCCTATTATGTGGAAAGTAATAATTGACTAACTTAAATGATTAAATACCTGTGCCATTAAATTCAAAGCCAAAGGTCTACAAAAATGGAGTGAAAATGTGCCCTATTTCAAGGTATTTTATCATCATTTTCGGGCAAAACCCCTAAAAGAAAATAGTCCAGTTACCATACACAAAAAACAACAAAACAACGGGTTATCTAAGCCAGCCAATTCTGGGTGATGGATGCTAACACACACGTATACACACATAATGGATCGTCTTTACAGTATGAAGTTTAAAATAAACTCAAACGTAGTCGAACCTAGGCCTAACTAAACCTTTGGTTGTCACGAGCGGAGAAAATTGACCTTTTTAGCAAACCTTATTTTTGGGTCACTTTGGTTCGTGTATTAATTAAATTAATTCGCTGACCTCTACTACCGATGTTCTTCCCCTTTTTATATATGTATAAATTTTAAATAAAATATATTTCCAGGAAGACTAAAATATCGTTCTTAAAATTGTATCGACTTTTAGTACATTCAGAGTTTTGGATCGAAACACCGAGAAGTAAAACTTATTTAAAACAGATACATATTTCCTATGCTTATTGTATTTCTGTACATACATGTATGAATGTGATCGAAGATATCGATTCATGAGCTTATAAAAAAACTAAACACCTTGCTGTGTGTTTAATCAAATTTCAATATCCGGTTATACCGAAGGGACCGTTTTATCACAGGGAGTATCATTATTATGGTCATGTGTATGACAAGAAAAGACTTTAATAAACAGAATTGAATTCTTTAAGATAAGTGAGTACAAAACATGTTTAAATAAAACTAAGAGGTCGTTGCTATTGTTGTTTTTTAGTACAAACATATTTAAATAAAACTAAGAGGTCGTTGCCATTGTTATTTTTTAGTACAAAACATGCTTAAATAAAACTAAGAGATCGTTGCTATTGTTGTTTTTTAGTACAAACATATTTAAATAAAACTAAGAGGTCGTTGCCATTGTTGTTTTTAGTACAAACATATTTAAATAAAACTAAGAGGTCGTTGCCATTGTTGTTTTTTAGTACAAAACATGTTTAAATAAA
>NW_013678548.1:2340-6179 GCF_000517525.1 Limulus polyphemus | reverse complement strand
TTATTATTTGGTCTGATTGCAAACGATCAAGTCAAGATCTTTAAACTAGAGTTAAATATTCTGGTTATTATTTGGTCTGATTGCAAACGATCAAGTCAAGATCTTTAAACTAGAGTTAAATATTCTGGTTATTATTTGGTCTGATTGCAAACGATCAAGTCAAGATCTTTAAACTAGAGTTAAATATTCTGGTTATTATTTGGTCTGATTGCAAGTGATCAAGTCAAGATCTTTAAACTAGAGTTAAATATTCTGATTATTATTTGGTCTGATTGCAAGTGATCGAATCAAATTGTTTTAAACCAGATCTAAACATTGATCGATATTTATTCTGAGGGCAAATGATCCAGTCAGGTTTTTAAATCAGTTACAAACACTCTGAAACTATTTAGTTCAGTTATAAATGATTTGGTCAGAGAATATTGATCTTGGAACTAGAAATTCCCTGAGTATTGTTATGCCTGCTTCGTAATTCTCCGGACCTAATTTCAAAGATTGGAGTCACCGTTTACGTCACAAATATAACAGAGCAGTGGAAAGAAGAGTTTAACTTTTAGTTGACAAATTATAAAACTAAGATCGTAAATCAGAAAAGTTCCTTGCAAAGAAGTTTACTATAATGTTCTTCGACAGCTGTCCGTAATGGCTTCAAATAAGAGAATGGTTCGCTAAGGAATTAAGTATAGATAAGCCTACTGTTTACCCGCTTATGCGATATGAAATACAAGTGACACATGCCGAAAAAACAGAAAATTAATTCAAATTTACCATCTTGAAAAACTAAGTTCAGAGTGATGATTCCAAGCACTGAAGCATATATGAGTAATTAAATCAACATTTGGTATTGGTTGTGTCTGATTGTGATCAAAACTTGTATATTTATCTAGACTGTTTCAGTTTCTTGCGAAAAGCTACACGAGAATTATCTGCAGATAACTATCCCACATATAAGTCCACGGGGTAGGGATAAAACTATGAATCTACGGATTCACTATCTGACACGCTAACCGTTAGTTCGCAGAAGTTTGTTTTGAATTTCCGGCAA
The DNA here is from genome assembly GCF_000517525.1 of Limulus polyphemus. Taxonomy (NCBI): domain Eukaryota; kingdom Metazoa; phylum Arthropoda; class Merostomata; order Xiphosura; family Limulidae; genus Limulus; species Limulus polyphemus. Next base: position 5,134 of record NW_013678548.1, on the reverse strand, counting down.
AGCTACACGAGGGCTATCTGCGCTAGCCGTCCCTAATTTTGCAGTGCAAGAATAGGGGGAAGGCAGCTAGTCATCACCACCCACCGCAAAATCTTGGGCTACTCTTTTATCAACGAATAGTGTCACATTAGAACGCCCACACGGCTGAAAGGGCGAGCATGTTTGGTGGGACTGGGATTCGAACCCCGCGACCCTCATATTGCGAGTCAAACGCCCTAACTATCTGGCCATGCCAAGCCCCGTACCAAACCGCTTGGTTATGCTGGGCCCCGAACCTAACCACTTGGTCATGTCGGGTCCTGTACCTAACCATCTGGCCATCTCGGGCCCCGTTCCTATCTACCTGGCTATGTCGGACCCGCCCTGACAGAAGGCTTTTTCTCTTCTACATAGCTTATACGTCAACATTTTAACACTATACTTCTAATTATACCAGTTTAACACTGTGTAATTCTAGCTATTTTTTTTGTCTTTGTTTTAGCTTAAATGTTTTCTTACCTAATAGTTCAATTTAAAATGTCAACAATTTTTTTTGGGCAGCAAAGAGATAGTGTCTATTAGTATATTTTTGATAGGTGACGACCCTTTAAATGTTTATTTTTGGTGAAAAGATGATATTTTGATAATCTCGGTGTGAAGCCAGTCGAGTCAAAATGTGTTGTACTGCCTTGTGACATGCTTATCAATGATCGCTGCTCGTGTCAGAATACCACGTGGCCAAATCAAAAAGTCCTTCCACTCGTCCGATGTTATCAGGAACACAGTGTTTATGGACTTCGTAAAAAAAGGCTTAACGGGCCTAGAAAATAGTTTTCAGCACCACCTTTGGGGCTACTTTTATCTGACCGAATAGTGGGATTTGACCGTCACTCTTATAGTGCAGCCTGATCCTTATTACTTGCAGTAAACACTCCTTCGAATAACACAGAAAGGAACTAGATGTCACAATTAATCCATCATGTGCAACCTGATCCTTATTACTTGCAGTAAACACTCCTTCGAATAACACAAGAAGGAACTATTTGTCACAATTAATCCATCATGTGCAGTCTGATCCTTATTACTTGCAGTAAACACTCCTTCGAATAACACAGAAAGGACCTATTTGTTACAATTAATCCATCATGTGCAGCCTGATTCTTATTACTTGCAGTAAACATTCCTTCGAATAAGGAACTATTTGTTATATGTTGAGACTGTAGATCATCTAGTGTAGTTTAAAAATATTCATTTAAGAAAAGGTTATTGGATATTAAATATAACTATACGTAGCTGATTTGTTTGTTGAATTTCACGCAAAGCTATTCGTCCTTAATTTAGCACTGATAGACGGGAGGAAAGGCAGCTAGTCAACACCACATACCGCCAACGTTTGGGCTACTTTATTATCAACGAAGAGTGGGAATGACCGTCACATTATAACGGCCCCAAGGCTGAAAGGGTGAGCATGTCCAGCGCCCTAACTACAATGCCATGCCAGACCTTTCTGTGAAGGACAGCAAAGTCAATCTCAGATCACACACGTTTTAACAAACTATACATGGTCATTTGTTTCCAATATCACATTTAAGCAGACCAAAAGCACAAAATCAGTTGCAGCTGCATTAGGGAACTCGACAGGCACGTGATCGAATGAGGTTATTGTGCTTCCACTTTTTTTTGGTCATCTTTCTCATGAAAATAGCCCTTGATTTCGAGGTGTATTTGGAAGATACAAAACGTTTGGAGGGCTTTGTCATCTTTCGACCCTCGTTTATGATCTTGCTTTTGATATGGAAACGCATGTCCAGCTTCATTTGGTTCGAAGGGTTCTCTTTCGTAATCATAGCTTTCCCGTTGCGGATAAAGACGTTGCTGCGCATTAGCGTGGGGGTGTAGTTGTTATTGTTAATGTCCTGCTGCGTAATGTTTTTGGGGGGCTCTAAATCTTAGTAAAATAATATCCCTCCTCGGAAAGGTGGGGACTCGCTTTGCCACCCTGACTATAACGTGGAAGTATTTCTTTGTCTAAATGTTAGGGTTGAACCAAATACAAAAGTGCTCAATGTCTTTCCTGGCGTCACGACTCGAATATACGGCAACACTGCACTTAACAATTGTTTAAATAAGGAGCGATAAACCCCGTGTGAATTAGTCAAAATATGATTTAAACGCATATAAAGACATTTTCAGCTGGTAATATTGATAATTTGTTTGTTTGTTTTACAGCAAAGCTAATTTGACTATATGTTGTCTCCATCGCGGGGATTCGAACCCCGGATTGAAGCATTATAAGTCCGTATATTTACCGCTGTCCCACTGGAGGACTAATATTAATAAATACCAAACCAACATTTGTTTTTCTAAGAGAGCAGAAATTAATTGAATGTTCGAAAGCTGACTGGTTTCACTTTTCATAATGCGAAAACACAGGCTCTCTCTCTCTGTGTCTGATAAAGCCTGCCAAGGCCTGATGGTTACGGTACTCGATTCCCAATCTGTGGGTCGCGAGCTCGAATCCCGCCACCGAACATGCTCATTCTGTCTACTGTGGGGGCGTTATAATATGACAGTCAACCCCAATATTCGTTAGTAAAAAAGTAGCCCAAGAGTTGGCGGTGGATAGTGTTAATTGTTACGTATTACAAATTCGAATAGCTTAAAACTGAGTTAAATTGTAATTTAGATTTAGTAGTTAAATAAATGCCGATATATATCCAATTTATGATATTTGCCAACAAGATTGATACATACAGTTTTCTTTTTCTATACAAATTTACAGTTATTACAAACAATGATTTATATATACAAAAAG
>NW_013678548.1:0-1497 GCF_000517525.1 Limulus polyphemus | reverse complement strand
GCTCAGTAGAGTGCAGACCTAAGCCACGCAGCGTTGACGTTGTTACATAAAGAAACTAGATGGGGAAGCACGGGTCAATTTTACACAGTAAATGGAAACAGAAAACTCAAAATGTTTTACATATTATGTTGGAAACACAAAGCTTGGGGTCATTTTAAGATTACAACATCGATGTATGCTAGTAGTATAATAACCTCCGTCACGGAGGTTATGTTTTCACCCATGTGTGTGTGTGTGTGTGTGATTGTCAGCAGTATTTCTCGAAAACAGCAGAATGAATTTGGACAATTTAGAAGTGATTAGTTTTGGGGAGTTCCAGGTCAAAGGTCAAGGTCACGAAAATCCCTATCTGCTAACATGGGGACCGATTTTTCACACTATTTTTTGCTCTATAGCTCAGTCAAAAATGATCGGATTTTGATGAAGCTTGCTGGACATATGTAGAATGTTATTCCTTATTGTCCTGCCAACAATGGTCCGATCTGTTGATAATGACGAGCATACAGATACATTATCGTCAACGCTGCGTACAAACAAACAATTTGTTTTAAATAAAAATATATTATAACACGCAGTTTTATTTTACTTTATTTTTAAGCTTGTAGATTATTGATACGATGCATTGGAGAAATAAAAATTAATCTCGTAAATCAGGTCTCTGACTTTTATCGTAAAATATCGCACTTGGGATGTTTGGGATATGCAACTTTAGAAATTAGAATAATTTATCTAAAAACAACAACAACTTGACGATTTATTTGTTTGTTATTTTACGCCTTGTGGTGAAAACTCAGGTTCTTTTACATCTAGTGATAAAAACTCAGGTTCTTTTACATCTTTTACATCAAGTGATGTCAAGTAGATACTCGCGCCGTTTTACATATCATGATCTAAACAGAAAAGAAACTCAGGTAATTTAATGACAAGTTTACACAATGAGCTGTCTGTGCTTTCCCATTACGGGTATCGAAACCCAATTTTTAGCGTCGTAACTTTTGCAGACGTACCGATTAGCCACTGTGGGAAGAGCCGTAATATGAAAACAAAAACTGTTTTTTTTTTCTTCACGAAGGAGTACTGTAAAAAGTATGTTAATCACCCGAGTCTCCACGTTTCTAAACAAAATGTACCGAAGGATCGACCCAGGTTTATCGCAGAGTTTTGTAAAAAATACAAAACATTTTTCTTTGTTTCGAGAAACATATGGTGAAGGACAAACCCGGTCGTATGTCACAAAGTTATAACACTCCATCAGTTCGTTTGTTTGAACAAGCATGCAGCGAGCTCCCCTCCCCTCCCCAGTGGCACAGCGGCATGTCTGCGGACTTACAACGCTAGAAACCGGGTTTCGATACCCGTGATGAGCAGAGCACAGATAGCCCATTGTGTAGCTTTGTGCATAACTGCAAACAAACAAAAGCATGCAGCGATTAACGGTCGACCCGGGTGTGTGGAAAACAGTGTTAGCTGACGAGTTTGGTGATTAACGGTCGATCC
>NW_013678547.1:2741-10010 GCF_000517525.1 Limulus polyphemus | reverse complement strand
GTGTTGATGGTTTGTTACTATACAGTACAATCTAATGGTGTTGATGGTTTGTTACTATACAGTACAATCTAATGATGTTGGTGGACTGTTAGTAGACAGTACAATCCCATATCGTGGATGGATTATTTAGTAATGATGTGTAAATATTAATTAGTATAGGCTGCTGCTTGTAAGATTAATTTAGTTATAGTTTTCTTCTGCTACTAAGCCTATAAGTAGGGTTGTTGTTTTGATATAATTTTTTGTACCGGTATGAGAGAGATGCTGAGTTAAAATGTTCTACTTTGTTTTTCAGATGTCGCTCTATCTGGAACTGCAAGTGCGCGATCGGTATCTTCTTATGGACTGTCCAAGAATGTTTTTAATGGAACACAGAAGAAACAGGTTATGTTTAACTGGTCGGAAAAAGTAAGTAGAAGAACACGTGTTGAAGGTTAGGGTGATAAACTATTACAATACGATAGATAACTCATACAAACAAGATGATGTCGAACTAAAGTTGTTGTTTTTTTTTTCTTAAGAAATCATAATCTTCAAGTGTTTTAGTGTTGGGGTTATTAATATTATATGTTATATAATATTATATTAATATTATACTTGTTATGACTCTTCCTATCGCAACGTCAGGATGAAACGATCCAAAGCGTTGGTTCTTATTTATATCAATTAATATAAAGGATGTTAGATAATACATTTTCAGCTTGGTATTTAATATTCCATTTTTAAACCCCGGTCTTCGGAGGTTTGCCATTATTTTGGGTTTTCATTTTATGTGTCTCTCGAACTGCACTAAAGAGTTTTAATGGAGAGTAATCATTAAGCTGTACTTGGTTAATTATTAAAGTTACATTTCAGTGTGATTTGTATATGTTTTAATGGCGGGTATTTCATTACTAGGGCCAGTTCTCAGTGAGAGCTGACACATCTCTGAAACTGAAGAGGTTTCGGCAACTGATGGCAAAGAATAACTATCAGGCGTATATCATACCTACTGATGATGAACATCAGGTGGGACAGCTAGAGCTAAAGATGTTTCATTTAATTTCAAAACATGCTTGTTGATTTAATACGTTTAGCTAGGAGGTATTACAAAATATTATGCTAAACACCAACTTGTATTTTGATGTCAGATTAAGCAGACGCTTAATAGTCTTGATTTTTTTAACAAGGTTTGATTATGTCAATGGTCAACTGTGAATTGTCCATTAGAATTCCGAGTTGGCTAACTAACAGTCAGTTACCGCATGACCATTGGTCAATTAGTAGCTAGTTACCAGTTGGCTATTTATAAAGTCAATTAGTAACCAGTTACCAGTTGGCTATTTATAAAGTCAATTAGTAGTCAGTTACCAGTTGGCTATTTATAAAGTCAATTAGTAGTTGGCTATTTATAAAGTCAGTTAGTAACCAGTTACCAGTTGTCTATTTATAAAGTCAGTTAGTAACCAGTTACCAGTTGGCTATTTATAAAGTCAATTAGTAACCAGTTACCAGTTGGCTATTTATAAAGTCAAATAGTAGCCAGTTACCAGTTGGCTATTTATAAAGTCAATTAGTAGCCAGTTACCACTTGATTATTTATAAAGTCAATTAGTAGGTAGTTACCAGTTGGCTGTTTATAAAGTCAATTAGTAGCCAGTTACCAGTTGGCTGTTTATAAAGTCAGTTAGTAGCCAGTTACCACTTGATTGTTTATAAAGTCAATTACTAGCCAGTTTCCAGTTGGCTGTTTATAAAGTCAGTTAGTAACCAGTTACCAATTGGCTATATATATAAAGTCAATTAGTAGCTAGTTACCAGTTGGCTGTTTATCAAGTCAATTAGTAGCCAGTTAGCAGTTGGCCATTCGTAAGGCTAATGCTTGGCAGTCAAGTGAAACCAATTTTTGCTTCCTTGGTATCTGTTATAGTACAGACTCAGTGTGGCATGGTGGTTAGAGCACTTGATTCACATTCTGTGGGTTCGAATCCCGTCTCCAAACATCCTCCCCTTTTGATTTGTGGGGGGCGTTATAACGTCATGATCGATCCTTCTATTCGTCGGTAAAAAGAGTGTTGGATATACAACACCGTTTAGTTTAAGAGTTGTTATTTAGTTTATTTAGTATCTAATATCTAATGATTATTTAGTTTCATAACAAGTGTTAAAAGTTAATTATTTTAAAAGCAATAGTTATGACAAGTTTCGTTACGTAATCTGCACGAGTCGTACGTTCTGTAAGTAGTTTAATTGTCATACTAGGCTTTTATAATATTGTTGACGTCATCTTACTCGAAGCTTCTAAGTTATTCTCGTTATGTGTAATATTATTGTCACTAGAGGGCTAGATATTTCTACATTTTTCTGTTGCCTGTATTGGTTATCACATTTGTATCCATAGTTTCAAATAATTGTCTCCTTTTTCGTCAAAGTCCACACAGACTGGTTCAGTTACTTTAGAACACAATTGAAGACGAATTTTTCTTCTTTATCTCTGTTGTTACAATACAAGCTGTGAAACTCACTTTAGATATTGCCTGTTATGGCTAAACTAACATTCACGCAGTCTAACTTCATTTTCACTAACTTACTTTATTTTCTTACTTGCTCTCTGTATCTGCACGTATTTATAAAAGCAGTTTTGAGATAAAATTGTATATTGTTGTATTGTATTTGTTTATTTAATTTCGCTCAAAGCTACTCGAGGGTTCTCTGTAACAGTCGTTTCTAGTTTAGAAGTGATAGACTAGAGAGAAGGTAGCTCTTGAAAAACTTTTTGTCAGTTTTATAGGGCGGATTCTTTACAGTAGGTGTCTGTGACGTGTTGGCGATGAATGTCAACAATAAACGGACAGTACACAATCCACTTGTTTTAAAACAATATATCAAAACAAGTCAAAAAGTATATACAAATGTTCGTTACACAATAGTGATCCAACTTAAAGACAAAAAAAAATAAAAAATCTCGTCTGGATTTATGATGATTATTTTATTTCACTTAGAATTCGGTTTAAATTTTTGCCAAATCTTTTCAATAGGCATCATTATAGACGTTAACAGCAACTGCTAGAGACGTATCTTGTTTCCTTATACGTATTCAATTAGGGTAGTATAAGGAATAATTGCTGTTCATTAAACACTTTATTATGTCGACACGCTGATTGGTTAGAACGTTAAGTATCCAAACGTTGATTGGTTGGGTAAATAACTTTCTATTCCAGACTTCCTCTAAATGGCTAAATACTAAATTATAAGTTTATTAGTTTTCGGATTTAAAGTTTAGAAAAGTTTTCATTTCCTGCAAGTAATTGTATTTTGAATTGTTTTAAATTTCAGATCTTAACATATATTTATTCTCATTCAACATCTAAACGAGTCAATATAATGAGTGTATGTGTAGATTTAATGTGTATTTTATTACACTTGTTGTTGCCGATAACTTGTTGGTTTTACAGAGTGAATACATCTCCAACTACGACAAGAGGCGCCAGTATATCTCTGGATTCACAGGAACAGCCGGTTGGTGACGTTTCATCACTTATCGAGTCCACATTCACTATTTTAATTTTTATAACTGGAAACATTATTAATAATAATTATACCCAAGTAAGGCGCAAAAAAGATAAAAAAAAACTCTATAACCCTAACGCTTTCTACAGGAGGACCTTTCTTATTCTTCTGTTTGCTCCTGAGGAAGAAAGGTCATCCTTTAGAAAGCGCTTTGGTTATAGAGTTTCTTATATTTGTGTTAAATTGACTTCTAGCATCGTGTAAGTAAGGAGCAAGATTTTCTAAATTTTCAATTGAGTGAAAGAAAAACGTCCCATGTTAACTAAAAACTTGTTAAAATAACCATGCAAAAAAGCTTGTTAAAATACCCCGGTTAAAAACTTGTTAAAATAACCCTGTAAAAGCTTGTTAAAATAACCATGTAAAAAAGCTTGTTAAAATAACCCTGTAAAAGCTTGTTAAAATAACCATGCAAAAAAGCTTGTTAAAATACCCCTGTAAAAAACTTGTTAAAATAACCCAGTAAAAAACTTGTTGGAATAACCATGTAAAAAACTTGTTAAAAACAACCCCGCAAAAACTTGTTAAAATAACCATATAAAAAAACTTGTTAAAATAACACTGTAAAAGCTTGTTAAAATAACCATGTAAAAAAGCTTGTTAAAATACCCCTGTAAAAAAGCTTGTTAAAGTAACCCTGTAAAAAACTTGTTGGAAATAACCATGTAAAAAACTTGTTAAAAACAACCCCGTAAAAACATGTTAAAATACCCATGTGAAAAACTTGTTAAAATAACCCTGTAAAAGCTTGTTAAAACAACCCTGTAAAAAAACTTGTTAAGATAACCCTGTAAAAAAACTTGTTAGAATAACCAAGTAAAAAAACTTGTTAAAATAACATTATAAAAGCTTGTTAAAATAACCCTGTAAAAAACTTGTTAAAAACAACCACGTAAAAACTTGTTAAAATAACCCTGTAAAAAACTTGTTAAAATAACCCTCTAAAAGCTTGTTTAAAATAACCATGTAAAAAAACTTGTTAAAAACATCCCCTGTAAAAAACTTGTTAAAATAACCCTCTAAAAGCTTGTTTAAAATAACCATGTAAAAAAACTTGTTAAAAACACTCCCTGTAAAAACTTGTTAAAATAACCCTATTTTTTGATCAGATAATCGGATAATATTAAATGTTCCAAACATATTGTTGGTGTGAACGTGCTTCGTAGTCACTATGAGAAAAACCTATACACTGGACAGGTGAAGTGAAGAAAAAGTCATTGTCCACTATTCAGTTCTTCACATTATATAGCAGCAGATATAAAAAAATAAACTTAGTTTTCTAATAATTGTTTAATCTCGAAGTCTAAGTTCAATCTACACTTTGATCAACTCGTGTTCAAGGGAATTCTCGAAACTAGTATAACCCAATAACTTAGACTTCGATGTTAAACAATCTTCGGAATATTAAGTTTATTTATTATTAATAGTAAATCTTACCGGTAATTATGATTAAATAATAGTAAATGCGAACTGAAACGTAATTGGGCGTTATGAGGTGTGCATGGTAAGAAGGATAATTTCCTATTGGCCGAAAGTTTAGGTTAAAAACACAGGCGTCGCTAAGTGCTTAAAAAATTTGGGGCTCGGGCCCCTAAGGCGCGGAAATTTTTGGCATTTCAGTATGATATCAATCATGTTTTCCTATTTTCACTATTCGAGACACAAACTGGAGATTCGAGGCACTGTCAAAAAGACTCGGGACACAGCTCCCACGTGCCAGTGCCTAGCGACGATTCTTTTAAAAAAATATGAAACTGTTAAACTCATGGACTTACTTAACACTTTATTACGACGATCTGTGTTAAAGAGCTATACATTCATATACACAAATAACAGGTACAGCCGTTGTATTGCTAAAAGAAGGTGATGGGGCTGCCCTCTGGACTGACAGTCGATACTTCCTCCAGGCCGAACAGGAGTTGGATTCTAATTGGATTATGATGAAGGATTTTACTCCTGGGACGCCCTCTATTCCTCAATGGATTAGTAACAAACTTTCTTCGGGTTCCAGAGTAGGAGCAGATTCTCGTCTTGTCAGCCATAGAAGGGTTAGCTTTTTTTTTCTTTCATGAAATAATTCATTACAATTCTTCATTTTAAACCATAAATTAGGCCCATTTTTCTGTTGTTGAAATTCTGTTTCTAATTCTAGTTTGTGTTTATGAAACGTTTCAGTTTGTTGTTGGACTTTATTTCCTCCTGTAATGTGTTTATGCAACGTTTACGTTTTTGTTAGAAGTTATTTCCTCATGCGATATGTTAATTTCTTTTGTGGAAGATAATAAAATTTTGTACAAAATCTTGTTTGTTCACTACATAATGGGACAAACGGCTAGGTCAGAGAACCAGGTATACTTCAGGTGTAACCTTGAACTGTGAACCAGAAGACAGGTAAAGAATTTTTATTTCAAGATGGCTACTCTTAACTGAATTGCGGGATTGGTGGTTTCTATAATAACTACCAATAAATGGTGTTGTTAACTATCACCATATCTCGAACTTAAGTACGATCCACTAGGCCTCGCCCCAGCTACCTGTGATATCACAGAACAAACCTTACACTTCTAACGTACGACCCACTAGACCAGAATAAACTTTACACTTCTAACGTACGATCCACTAGGCCACGCCCCAGCTACCTGTGATATCCCAGAACAAACCCTACACTTCTAACGTACGATCCACTAGGCCATACTCCAGCTACCTGTGATATCCCAGAACAAACCTTACACTTCTAACGTACGACCCACTAGACCAGAATAAACTTTACACTTCTAACATGGCCTAGTGGATCGTACACTCCAGCTACCTGTGATATCCCAGAACAAACCCTACACTTCTAACGTACGATCCACTAGGCCATACTCCAGCTACCTGTGATATCCCAGAACAAACTTTACACTTCTAACGTACGATCCACTAGGCCATACTCCAGCTCCAGCTTTTCTTACAGTGTCAAGCATCTGTAGTTACTGGCTTGTCTGCTTACAGTGTCAAATATCTGTACTCACTGGTTTTGTGGTTGTAGTGTCCAGTATCTATACTCACTAATTTGTTCATTTGCGTTATAGAAGTGTCCTTAATGATCTATCAGGTTGAAGAGTCAGCAGAGTAGCCATTGCGCATGTCTGTGGTTGTTTCACAAATTGATGAAGAGACGTAGTAGTTTGAATTTTAAAGTTTCACCTGTTGTATGAAACAAGGGATTTAATAGTAGCTTAGTTTCTTTAATTCATTTTATACAAAGAAATAACGTTTAGTTTTGTTGACTTGACGATAGTTGTTCAGTGTACATTAAGTCTAACAAACTTGTTTCAATCTCGTCTAACCCACAACATTTCATTCATTTTACTGCATCTCTTTATTTGTGAGTTATTTTCTTGTCATCCTCTATAAGATACTAACATTGCATGACCATATTTGGAACCCCACAGTGGTTATTCTGGAAAAATGAACTAGTTAGAAGTGGGATGGAATTGGTGAATGAATCTTTTAGTCTAGTTGACGAAATATGGACGGAAGCTGAAGGTCGTCCAGCCAAACCAAACTTCCCCATTTTTGTTCATCGTTTGGAGTTTGCCGGTAAATCAGTTCATGCTATAAGTGTTTAACCATAAGTGAAACTAAAACCTGTTGGTTATTAAAATTTAACCATAAGTGAAACTAAAACCTGTTGGTTATAAAAGTTTTAACCATAAGTGAAACTAAAACCTGTTGGTT
>NW_013678547.1:0-1857 GCF_000517525.1 Limulus polyphemus | reverse complement strand
TGAAACTAAAACCTGTTGGTTATAAAAGTTTTAACCATAAGTGAAACTAAAACCTGTTGGTTATAAAAGTTTTAACCGTAAGTGAAACTAAAACCTGTTGGTTATAAAAGTTTTAACCATAAGTGAAACTAAAACCTGTTGGTTATAAAAGTTTTAACCATAAGTGAAACTAAAACCTGTTGGTTATAAAAGTTTTAACCATAAGTGAAACTAAAACCTGTTGGTTATAAAAGTTTTACTAAAACAAATGAAACAAAATTTTGTCTAACAAGGATTACTGACTTACAAAAGTTTTATCATGTTATTTTTCTACGATTACCAAGGATATATACAATAAAATGTGTTAACTAAAAGGGTCAGTTTCTAATCCACTCAAGAAGAATGGAAATATACCTTTCTTATTTTGTGGTTGGCCTAATTTTTCGTTTTTTTAATTTTATTGTCACAATAATAACTACAAATTGAAGGAAAACGATGGGAAGATAAAGTGGAAGACGTCAGAGCAAAGTTGAAGGAGGAAGGAGTGGGAGGGATCATTATCACAGAGTTAGACAACGTAGCTTGTAAGTTTCAGTTTCGGTTTCTTGATCTCTACCAATCATTACAACAAGTCTAGACAACGTAGCTTGTAAGTTTCAGTTTCGGTTTCTTGATCTGCACCAAGAAGTCTAGACAACGTAGCTTGTAAGTTTCAGTTTCGGTTTCAAGATCTCTACCAATCATTGTAACAAGTCTAGACAACGTAGCTTGTAAGTTTCAGTTTCCGTTTCTTGATCTGCAGCAAGAAGTCTAGACAACGTAGTTTGTAAGTTTCAGTTTCGGTTTTTGATTTGGGGAAACATTACTTAACGTGTAAAACCTGATTTACACGTAAGATGAGAAGAAGAAATACTGAAATAGATTCAAACTGATTTATTGAATATCAAAATGTGGAGTGGTAGAGGGTTTCTGACAGGGGTTGTGTTAACAGGGTTGCTGAACCTTCGTGGAAATGACATCCCTTACAACCCTTTGTTTAAGGGCTATGCCTTCCTGTCTGAGGATATCGTTCGGTAAGTTTTACTTTTATTTACGCTTTTACTGACAAGTTTCACATTTATTGTTAGCGGTAAACTATGTAATGCAAAAATAACAGAAATTAATTTAATCAGATGCGATGTTACTTATATTACAGCACTGGTTCTAACAGCAATATCAAACCTAACAAACCACACTTAACCTGTCGTACAACAATATCACCAGTGTGTTAGAACCTAACAAACCACACTTAACCTGTCGTACAACAATATCACCGGACAGTGAGTCAATGTGTTAGAACTTAACAAACCACACTTAACCTGTCGTACAACAATATCACCGGACAGTGAGTCGGTGTGTTAGAACCTAACAAACCACACTTAACCTGTCGTACAATAATATCACCGGACAGTGAGTCAATGTGTTAGAACTTAACAAACCACACTTAACCTGTCGTACAACAATATCATCGGACAGTGGGTCAGTGTGTTAGAACCTAACAAACCACACTTAACCTGTCGTACAACAATATCACCGGACAGTGGGTCAATGTGTTAGAACCTAACAAACCACACTTAACCTGTCGTACAACAATATTATCGGACAGTGGGTCAAGGTGTTAGAACCTAACAAACCACACTTAACTTGTCGTACAACAATATCATCGGACAGTGAGTCAGTGTGTTAGAACCTAACAAACCACACTTAACTTGTCGTACAACAATATCATCGGACAGTGGGTCAAGGTGGTAGAACCTAACAAACCACACTTAACTTGTCGTACAACAATATCATCGGACAGTGGGTCAAGGTGGTAGAACCTAACAAACCACACTTAAC
>NW_013678546.1:8365-11652 GCF_000517525.1 Limulus polyphemus | reverse complement strand
ACTCGAGTAATGAAACAACCAGGTACTCTATTTCAGTTTAAGATCGTAAAACTGGTTTTGTATGTGTGGGAAGAAATAGAATACAACCACGTGATACCAGACTCGAGTAATGAAACAACCAGGTACTCTATTTCAGTTTAAGATCGTAAAACTGGTTTTGTATGTGTGGGAAGAAATAGAATACAACCACGTGATACCAGACTCGAGTAATGAAACAACCAGGTACTCTATTTCAGTTTAAGATCGTAAAACTGGTTTTGTATGTGTGGGAAGAAATAGAATACAACCACGTGATACCAGACTCGAGTAATGAAACAACCAGGTACTCTATTTCAGTTTAAGATCGTAAAACTGGTTTTGTATGTGTGGGAAGAAATAGAATACAACCACGTGATACCAGACTCGAGTAATGAAACAACCAGGTACTCTATTTCAGTTTAAGATCGTAAAACTGGTTTTGTATGTGGGAAGAAATCCGTTCTTCTTTGAAGATATGTTATTAGTGGGTTATTTTTTTTTAGACAATAAGAAAAAAACGTTGTTCTTTACAAGCTTTCTTAAATACTAACATTTAACCTTCAGCCCGTGAATATTACATAAATCATAACTTTTCTAACAATGAATCTAGCCGAAAAAAAGACATGAATACCAAAATTTCGCTCGTTGTTATAAAGATCCATTTTACACAGTGGACTCATCTAGCGAAAATGACCTCCAACCCCGTTCTCCTAAATGATGCCAGTGATTTTACAGCGTTAATAACTTACACGGCTTGAATTCGTAACTGACCAAAACCTCTATAAACTGTCTGTAAAAATTTAATGACTTCACAGACAGAGAGGTCACTCGTGACTTTCACGTCATAAACTTTAATCTCTCACACACCTGTCTTTTTTATCACCCAAACTCTCGTTCTGTTTTCTTCTCTGTCTCTTGCTCTTCCCGATCAGTTTCAATTTTCCTTTTTTTGTACGTCCTTATCTTTGCCTGTTGTGTACTAGCATCGCTATCTTATGTGAGATTGTTCTTTTCATATAATTCTTCGAACACATGAAAATTGTGTGATCCGTTTCAGTTCTTTCATACGGAGTTAATAAAAACACTCTTGATTGAAATATTCTATGGCGGCTAGAAGAAGATGCTCGATAGAAAGTTATTGATTTCCATCCACAGACTATTTGCTTCGAACCAGTTTCAAATATGAATCATATCTCAAGTTTAGTCAAAGATCGTTCAACACACTTTGCTTATTCGTCACATGTGATTATTTGTTTCTGATAGTTTAGTTGCTAAGTTCGCTTTTCAGCTTACACCTTGATATCAGTAACAAAAAAGGCACTTTTCTCAGATGGGTGTATTTCACGCAGCTTTTACGGTGATGTCAGAGACCCCTATCGGATATAGACATAACCATCTCAAATTCTGAAATAATGGCCAGAAGGAAGTTATCTAGTTAGCAGCAACCGCCGCCGGAAAGTCTTTGTTCAGATTTGATCCTAATAACACATCTACTAAACACTATTAAATACACATCTACTAAACACTATTAAATACACATCTACTAAACACTATTTGTTGAAAGGGTGGCAGTCAAATCCCACTATTCGGTCAGACAAGAGTAGACTAAATTCAAAATTTAGAACGCCTAGTCCTTGAGTAGCTTTTTGCTAATTTCCGAAAACAAGTAAATAGTGTTTAGTAGATGTGTATTTAATAGTGTTTAGTAAATGTATATTTCACCAGAAGCCCCAAAGTGCAGAGTGTGCTGTATTATTTTCACCACTATAAAACATCCACTGCTATCTGAAAATCTCCAAGATCGCACCAAAAAACGTCAGTGTTAAATCAGGCACGCGTGTTTCATATTTGGAAACTGTATTTGAGTCCAGGAAAGGGTGGACCGGGCATGGCCAGGTGGTTAGGGCGCTCGCAATCTGAGGGTCGCGGGTTCGAATCCCCATCCCACCAAACATGTTCTCGCCCGTTCAGCCGTGGGGGCGTTATAATGTGACGCTCAATCTCACTATTCGTTGGTAAAAGAGTAGCCTAAGAGTTGGCGGTGGGTGGCGATGACTAGCTGCCTTTCCTCTAATCTTTCACTGCTAAATTAGGGACGGCTAGCGCAGATAGCCCTCGTGTAGCTTTGCGCGAAATTCAGCACAAACCAATCTTTTCGTTTTTCTAACTCGCTCGACGAATTTTTTATAAAATGAGTGTGTGTTTTTTGTGTCCACCGAGGGGGGAATCGAAACCCTGATTTTAGCGTTCTAAATCCGAAGACTTACCGCTGTCTCACCGGGGGGGGGGGCTGTATATGAAGAAGAAGAAACGTAAGTCAAATAAGTCAATAAATTACGTTACAAGTCTTTTTTTTTAGTATGAAAAAAGATGTAATTAGGACAAACAGTAAATGTCTTCTTCAAGACAGCTTATAAAAAAATCATAAAGTACACTAGGCAGTAGCGCTGGTCGCGTCAGTTATTTCGCGAAATGAATTCTAATGTGTCTTTTTAACGCGACATCCAGCATCGATACTTACTTGCTAAATAACCTGTTTTTTATCCGTCACGTGGACGATAAACGACGTCAGAAAACAGACTCGTTTAGGATAGATATCACGGTGCAGGAGACGCTTAGAGAAAACGCAGTTAAACGCACGTGCCTCATGTGCATCAGTGGGAAACAGCACGTGCCCACAAGCTGTTGGTACCAGGTGCGCGAGTGACAACAGGCATATTGATGTTGTTTTTTTTCACGTTGCTGCTGTTGGATATTGAAGAATGTAGCTAGAAAGCCAAACGAGATCGGTGGAAACCATTCCTTTGTGTAAAAAGGATTCCAAAAACAAAATTTGATGATAAATGTCATGATATGTAAAAGCTAATTTATCCACTGATAGGTCATTTAGATCGGCCTTTTTTTTTCCATCATGCGCATCATTATTATCATCTTAGCATTTCTTCTATTTTGGTCCTCATTTCTCTTTCCCTCTATCATCTCAATCTTTGCTTCTTAATTAATCTACCATTTCCGTTTTTATCCCTACGTTATGAATATATTAAAATCTCGTTTTTGACCATTTTATCTCTTTTTATCTTCCGTACAACTGTTCTACAACTGTCCACGTAGATCACTCTTGCGAATATGTATAAAATAATACGGAGGTTGTAGTGTGTCAGATCAAAACTATATTAAAAACACTTTATTACAGGTGCCATTTTGTAGTTGTGTTGCAATGCCACCTACCGTGAAAACGCACAGTGTATGATGTTGCTAGTAAATGATGA
>NW_013678546.1:6403-7607 GCF_000517525.1 Limulus polyphemus | reverse complement strand
CACGTAATTATTGGCACAGTCTTGAATGTGGATATGAGGCAAAATATCTATATTTCTGAGAGAAAAATTGTCTGTTTCGCGCAAAGCTACACGAGAGCTATCTGCACTAGCTGTCCCTAATTTGGCAGTGTAAGACTAGAGGGAAGGCAGTTAGTCATCACCACCCACCGCCAACTCTTTTACCAACGAATAGTGGGATTGACCGTCACATTGTAACACTCACGGCTGAAAGGGCGAGCATGTTTGGTGTAGACGGGGATTCGAACCCGCGACCCTCAGATCGTGAGTCGAGCACCTTATCCACCCGGCCATGCCGGGCCTGAGAGAAAAATATCTCCGTTCAGTTTTTTTCACATTTATTTAGGCTTTCATCACAAAAACAATAATTTCAAGACGACCCTCACGGGTGGCTTGAGAATTCTGAACTGAATGAAAGGCACGAGCTTCTGACATGTTGACCTTAATAAGAGGAGATGGTTACAGTATGACCTTCTGACATGTTGACCTTAATAAGAGGAGATGGTCACAGCATGAGCTTCTGACATGTTGACCCTAATAAGAGGAGATGGTTACAGTATGACTTCCTGACATGTTGACTATAATAAGAGAAGGTGGTTACAGTATGACCTTCTGACATGTTGACCTTAATAAGAGGAGATTGTCACAGTATGACCTTCTGACATGTTGACCTTAATAAGAGGAGATTGTCACAGTATGACCTTCTGACATCTTGACCTTAATAAGACGAGATGGTCACAGTATGACCTTCTGACATCTTGACCTTAATAAGACGAGATGGTCACAGCATGAATTGTTATTTTTCAGTATAAAGTTACACAATGGGCTATCTGTGCTCTGTTCGGCAAGGAGAAGTGAACCTTTTATTTTAGAGTTGTAAGTCACTTATCTCTGACCCACATCATGGACTTTTGACATATGGACCTCTAAGAAAGGAAATGGACAGAACACGGACTCTTGGTATACTGAAGCTAATGAGACACCGGACAAGACATCTTTAGTTGATGTTATAAAGGTGTTAAATATTAGTTCTTTTGTAGCCTATAAGAGCCACAACCTGGCCACAACAAAGTGATTAACTTCTTATGGATTTGATTACTTAAGCCACCCCAAAACAAGCTGTAAAATCCTACTTTTACTGTGCATATTAGTACATTTCGTCAGTGAATGATAAGAAATTTACACA
>NW_013678546.1:4090-5537 GCF_000517525.1 Limulus polyphemus | reverse complement strand
CATTAGTTTCAACTAGGGTATTGCAGTAGAATCAACTATGATATTACACCAGTTTCAACTAGGATATTACACTATAATTAAGTAAGATATTACACCAGTTTCAACTAGGATATTACACTATAATTAAGTATGATATTACACTAGCTTCAAATATGATATTAAATTAGTTTTAAACAGGATATTACACTAGTTTTGAATAGGATATTACGCAAGTTTACAAAATTCATTAGTTTCAACTAGAATGTTACACTAGTTTCAACTAGTTTAATAAATACACCTGTACATTGTTTGCTTTCCACGTTTCTTATACTTTCTTTACAATATCCGATAAAACAGAACCAGTATCACGTGATTTTACGTTCTATAAAACTCCTGTTCAAACATAAAACGTGACGGAAATCTAGACGGGCCCAGCTTATCTTCACCAGTTCACAAAGCTGCTGTAAACACGTTGTTAACCTAATTGGTGGATGCTAGGCAATTAGACTCCCCGAGCGTGAATAAACAGACAACAGACACAACAAAGGAAGAGCTTACCGAGGAAATGAATCGTTCTGGCCACAACTGTGACCAGACGGAAGAAGGCAATGCAGATGTTGACATGCCTCGTTAGGATGGATCGTCGTATAGAAGTAGAGTATGGAAGAAGAGGTACGAGAAGGTAAATATTGAACTGATTCAAATGATCCACTCACTGATCCACTCGGGATGTTCTTATATATATATATATATATATATAAAGAAAAACCGCGATCTTTGTTTCTATGTTTACACCTAAAGTTTTAAGTTTTTTGTTAACTAAACTCTGGCAGTTTATATTATTGATATCCTCGTGTGGTGACGCTTCGTTCTATAATATTTAAGGTAGTTAGTGGACCAATGTCTGTATTAACTATTATAATACTATCACGAAAGATAACTATATCGATGAAACCGAAAAATGATTTATAAGTTGATATGCTAATGATATCACGAAACACACACACATTTCACAAAGTGTGTACGGACTACACTATCTGTCATCATGATACACACATTTCACAAAGTGTGTACGGACTACAATATCTGTCATCATGATACACATTTCACAAAGTGTGAACGGACTACAATATCTGTCATCATGACACACACACTTCACAAAGTGTGTACGAACTACAATATCTGTCATCATGATACACACATTTCACAAAGTGTGTACGAACTACAATATCTGTCATCATGACAGACATACAGATTTCACAAAGTGTGCACAGACCACAACATCTATCACACTGACTCAGATACACATTGTCAAAGTGTGCACTGACTACAACATCTATCACACTGACTCAGATACACATTGTCAAAGTGTGCACTGACTACAACATCTATCACACTGACACAGATACACATTGCAAAGTGTGCACTGACTACAACATCTATCACACTGACACAGATACACATTGCA
>NW_013678546.1:0-3194 GCF_000517525.1 Limulus polyphemus | reverse complement strand
GTAACAACGAATATCTATTAAATCTATAAAGTAACAAATACATATTAATTATTACTCAAATTATTATTTCGTTCGTTCTTAATGTATCAAGCGTCTATATGCGAAGAAAAACCAAAAACTATGTTTTTTATCATTAAATGAAGATATAGCCTAAATATGCTTTGCGGGCTTTACGGCATAACCGGGTTTCATTCGCCCGGGCCCCTGGGCAGTTGGCCCCTTTGCCCCTCCCTCCGTTGGTGGGCCTGTTCAAATTTATTAATCACTATAGCCAATAATATTAATGAAGCTAATGACAAGAAAAAGATACGAGTTAGTAATTACTTACAGAGGTGACTAATGAACGCAACAATAATTGATTTTGGTTAGCACCACGAGTTAGAATGAATTCTCGAACCTAGCTGGTTCTGAGATCACACTGTAGAGGTCGCTGCGTCAACATAAATTATCCCCTCTCTTTCTTTTTAACAGACACAATAATATAATTTGATATGCCGCAGCAAAAAATAGAGATTTGTTGTGACTCACGACGATGAGTTTGTTTGTAAAATTAGTGAAGTTTTATTGCAATATTTTAAACGATCAGGTTTGAGAATGTACAAAGAAGGCAAGCAAGTTGTAAAAACATATATGTAGGATTGTTTTATTTAAATTATATACAGATAATACCACTATGTCACACCTGAAAACTCCCCATGTGGTCAGGCTGTAACACTGTGTTATACCTGAGAACCCCCATGTGGTCAGACTGTAACACTATGTTATAT
Organism: Limulus polyphemus; assembly: GCF_000517525.1. Classification (NCBI taxonomy): domain Eukaryota; kingdom Metazoa; phylum Arthropoda; class Merostomata; order Xiphosura; family Limulidae; genus Limulus; species Limulus polyphemus. Next base: position 2,427 of record NW_013678546.1, on the reverse strand, counting down.
CTGAGAACTCCCTGTGTGGTCAGGCTGTAACACTATGTTATACCTGAAAACTCCCGTGTGGTCAAACTGTAACACTATGTTATATCTGAAAACTCCCTGTGTGGTTAGGCTGTAACACTATGTTATACCCGAGAACTCCCGTGTGGTCAGACTGTAACACTATGTTATACCTGAGAACCCCCATGTGGTCAGACTGTAACACTATGTTGTACCTGAGAACCCCCCATGTGGTCAGACTGTAACACTATGTTATATCTGAGAACTCCCTGTGTGGTCAGACTGTAACACTCTGTTATACCTGAGAACCCCCATGTGGTCAGACTGCAACACTATGTTATACCTGAGAACCCCCATGTGGTCGGACAGTAACACTATGTTATAGGCGTGATTTACAAAAACTAGCGAACACGAAAATGTCAAAGAGGTAACTTCATGAAATACTTTTCAAGATATAAATGAAATGTTATTCTGTTCCGAATAAAATGTTTTCTAAAGGAAAACATTTCCAATATTCAAAGAAAAAAACTACAAAATATCTTTTTTATTTTTTCTGGAGAAGGAGGAGGGTTTTAGCTACGTGCATTCAGGTCTCGATCTGTTCAAATGATGCTGGAAGCTGAACCTGAATAAGGACGCCGAAAAGAAGAATTCAACAAATTGTAGATTAAAACCTCTTGAAACTGAAAAAAAAAAAAAAACGCTTCAAATTTATTTATTTGTTCGGATATATATGTGTGTGTGCGCGTGCGAGTTTATGTACCTAAAGAAACATCTGATGATCACTTGAAAAAAATAACAAAACAACGATTTTTCTCTCTTTCTTGTGAATAGTTCCCCTAGATAATGCACTACAATTGATTATGATAAAAAAAAAAAATTAGAAAAATAAAATGTGAATTTAATTTGAAATGTTCCGCGGTATACTCCTAAGCTTAAGACGCTAAAACTCGGGGTTGAATCCCTGCATAATCCACAGTACGAATAACACATTGTGTAAACACAACCTTACAACTGCTTATTTATTGTGTGAGGTTAAAACTATGAAAAAACAACAACAAAAAGAAAACACTTTAAATTATAACTATAAAGTTTTGTTAACGGAACGAATAACAACATAGAAAAGAATACGACTTTCAGTAGAGGACCTGAACAAAAAATAATTTAAATAGGGTAATCAAACTATAGACCAAAAACATTTAATAGCATAAAAGCAATAATAATAATAACAACCTCGTTTCGCCTAGAACATCTGGACATATTACTATCAGTATACAAAACTTACCAACTAATTGTATAATACTATTGCTATACAAGATACCTTACTACACTGACATAGAACATGTGTATGTACTGCTACTAACGTATAAAATATTAACGTAGTATTACTGACATACACAATACATAAACATAATAATATTAACACTTAAATACATTAATGGTTTCAAATGGACAGTCTAGTGGCAACAAACTATAAATACAATGGACAATCCAGTGGTAACAAACCATAAGTACAATGAACGGTCTAGTGGTAACAAACCATAAGTACAATGAACGGTCTAGTGGTAACAAACCATAAGTACAATGGACGGTCTAGTGGTTAAAAATTATAAATACAATGGACAGTCTAGCGGTGACCAACTATAAATATAGATGGACAGTCTTGTGGTGACAAACTATAAGTACAGATGGACAATCCAGTGATAACAAACTATAAATACAGATGGACAATCCAGTGGTAACAAAGTATAAATACAGATGGACAATCTAGTGGTGACAAACTACACAGACAGATGGACAGTCTAGTGGTGACAAACTATAAATATAATGGACAGTCTAGTGGTGACAAACTATAAATACAATGGACAGTCTAGTGGTGACAAACTACACAGACAGATGGACAGTCTAGTGGTGACAAACTATAAATACAATGGACAGTCTAGTGGTGACAAATTATAAATACAATGGACAGTCTAGTGGTGACAAACTACACAGACAGATGAACAGTCTAGTGGTGACAAACTATAAATATAATGGACAGTTTAGTGGTGACAAACTACACCTATAATGGACAGTCTAGTGGTGACAAACTATAAATATAATGAACAGTCTAGTGGTGATAAACTACACAGACAGATGAACAGTCTAGTGGTGACAAACTATAAATACAATGGACAGTCTAGTGGTGACAAACTACACAGACAGATGAACAGTCTAGTGGTGACAAACTATAAAGACAGATGGACAGTCTAGTGGTGACAAACTATAAATATAATGGACAGTCTAGTTGAGACAAACTATAAATATAATGAACAGTCTAGTGGTGACAAACTACACAGACAGATGGACAGTCTAGTGGTGACAAACTACACAGACAGGTGGACAGTCTAGTGGTGACAAACTACACAGACAGATGGACAGTCTAGTGGT
>NW_013678545.1:8172-9955 GCF_000517525.1 Limulus polyphemus | reverse complement strand
ATAGATTACCATCTTGTTAGAAATGTACTATAAACCACAATGTAACTACACAAGTTCTTACTAATTTAGCTATCAAACAGAATGTTGGTGATTTTAGTTCTACATCACTAGTTACTTAACCAAACCTGTCCAAATCAAATTACTAGATAGATTACTAACAAGATGGAAATGTACTATAAACCACATTGTAACTACACAAGTTCTTACTAATTTAGCTATCAAACAGCAACTTCAACCATTAAGCCTATACTTTAAACAGAACTAACTATACAAAAATACTTAAATTATAGAAGAAGATGTTGAGAAACTATGTTCCTTACTAACAAACTAAAAACTTGGGCCAATGTATGCTGTGTGTTTATATTCTGCTTCAATGTAAAGCAAGTTTGTGAAGTCAATATTTTGCAACTGTAGTTTTGATAGCTCAGAGATTAGTGAAAAAACCACAGTTAACAGAACAAAGTATCAAAAGTCAGATATCAGAGAAACTAGTTGAGACACATTCGTGCATCCTCTTTAGTCTCATATTGTCTTCTGAAGAGGACTCACGAATGTGTCAAAACTAGTTTCTCTAATATCGGACTTCTGACAGTTTGTTCCAGTTACTGTCGTTTTTTCACTAATTGCTACACACAATACTGTGTTCTTTTATTATTAGCTCAGAGATTCTTCAACTGCACCTTTGATAGCAGAACTACCTCCCTTGACATTAAGTTTACCAATATAATTTGTTGTAAACAGACACTCACAGATGCAAACTAGGTGCAGAGAATCCTTTTTTTTTGGTTTTAACAAAAAGGCTCTCATAGGTAAAAGTATACAAGAAATCTTGCTTATACTCTCTATCACCCATGGAAGTTATACGCCTTTTGATACACTGAGGAAATAGGTATCTTATATTAAAATACACAATAGTTTAAATACACTGGTGTTTACCACTATATATCACACTAGTTTTTGAAAAGAAACACCACTTTCCAAACTTCTGAATAAACCTAAATCTTAATGAAAGTACATCTTAAAAAATGTAGACCTACAAACAGACTATAATACATGAAGAAAGAGATGTTTTGGGACACTTTTAGTCCGAAGTAATCTTTATAACTTCTACAGAAGTTATTTATTTTACTTATTCAAATATTTTATTTTGTGTAGTGTTTGCAACAAGACATCAATAAACTTTTATCCTGTTTTTTAATGGGTTTTCAAATATATTTGAATTTTTATGTGTATACAGTTCAAAACTACAATATATAGACCACCATCTGATACTATATACATAGTCCTCACCATCATCACTTTGTGAACTCTGTGTTTCCACCCCTTCGCTGTCTTGAGAGTCCTGTGTTGAAGCATCAATATCTTCTGTTATCTCCTTCAATAATGAATCTATTCCAAAGTTATTCAGCTGATGTAGATTTCTCTTGGAATCCTGCACAACAACATAGTGAAATCCACATTAGAGCCAAAATAAAATTCAAGGGGTTATCTCTGGATGTACAAAAAGCTAGCAATGGGTTCAAATTCGATGACGAGGAACCCACTTTGAGACTAATAATGGCTGGAGACGGCTTGAATGGGTAATGAAGAAAAACTTTGATATATGTTTAACATAACAGCAAATGTACAATGTTTCAACAAGGTTTTGTCTATCATCAGGTACAATAATTCTGAATTGTTCATGATGACAGTGGTGTTACCGTTGTCAGCTTTTAGAGTTTTAATGTTAGTATCATTTTTCAGATTATAAATGGATTTGATCTCGTTACTTGTGAGGTTACTT
>NW_013678545.1:0-7352 GCF_000517525.1 Limulus polyphemus | reverse complement strand
AGTTGAATGAATCATAACTGGACAGTATAGGTCGTAGTGAGCAGTCCTGTTTGTGTGGTTTAGGAATGGAATAGAGTTGTGGTGTGCGTGAATCAGTTTTACGTAGATAAAAATAAAGATCGTCAGTAATAAAATTATCTTTTTTCATTTGTAATAAAGTTCTGTTTAATTGTTTTTCATGTGTGTTTGTTGGGTTGTTTGGGATGGCTTTGAATTTCTTTTTGTCGGAAAGGATGTCGTTCATTTTGTCGATGTATTCTGAATTGTTCATGATGACAGTGGTGTTGTCTTTATCAGCTTTTAGAATTTTAATGTTAGTGTCCTTTTTAAGATTATAAATGGATTTGATCTCGTTACTCGTGAGGTTACTTTTCAGTTTACGGGATTGGTTGACTATATTAACAGTCTTGTTTGAGAATTCTTTGAAAAAGTTATTTAAAATACAGTTTTTGGGAACTTCGGGAAACCACTGATGATGACAAAACCTTGTCGAAACGTTGTACATTTGCTGTTATGTTAAACTTATATTAAAGTTTTTCTTCATTACCCATTCAAGCCATCTCCAGCCATTATTAACAATGGGTTGTCTCTGGATATACTGAAAGTAATTTCCATTGTAACTTATGTTATCTTTTGATATATTTTCAAATTCTAGTTTCAGTACTAATAGCTATAGTTTCAAAACAAAAGTCTTTCTTCTCCAATCTGCTTCTACATGTCCTAATATGCACTTTTGATTATTTACTGTATTTCTTTCCAATGAACTCTATACCAAGTCTAAAACCTCCAATACGTTACTTTACCTATATATGGAAGGGAAGTTAGAATCCTAACACATAAAATTAGAGGATTTCAAGAAGAAACATCCTCCTTAAGAGAATTACACGTGGGCTAACTATTGTTCCTAACAATCAACCAAGGATGCAAAAGTTTGAAAATGTCAAGTTTCATCTCACATACACTCTCATTATAGAGAATTGGGCTTGACCAATAAGAAACCTAACGAGAAGTTTTTCCTGATTGATTATAAAAAAAAAGTATTCTCCAAGGAGACAGAAAATGGAAAATCCACAACATAAGATGCCAAAAGCAGTCACTCTTCTGATGTACAAGAAGCTATTACATTGTTTTCAAGTGGTGAACAACTGCTGGATCCAACATTATCAATCTTTTTAACCAATTCTATCACACCAGATTCTGGGGTACAATGTTAACTTGCTGTAGTAACTAAAGAATATAAATATCAAACTGACATTCTGTTGAATCTTGTAACTACTATTTAAAAAGTATTGTCTATAACTCATGAGAGATAAGACTGCTTCATATTGTGTTGGAGGCTAATAAATGACAATGCAAGTTGCAACATATTCTCAGTATTATACTGAATGAAAAGAAAGTTATGTTCATATGATACAAGTTATGTAGTACCCCTGTTTATCATAATAAGCCTACACAGTATATACTTTCCTTGTAAAACAAGTTTATACCAGTCAAATACATTTCTTCACCAGACTGTAAAATATTCCAGGGCCAAAGTATAATTTTCATGGACTTAATTTACAGATTTTAACAGGACATGACCTATACTAAAATTAAATAACTAATGTTTTATTATATTTTAGAAAAAATAGCTATATAAAACATTCTACCAGTAACAAGTAGTGAAATGAAAGTAAAAAATATGAAATGTTAACTTTTACCTCATTTTCTGTGAATATTTTTCATCACTCAAGATCATATTTCTTGGTGTTCTAAATGCCAATTAGAGTGAGTGTGAATATCCAGCCATGCTGAATGTAATTTGCACTTCCTTGCCATATGTAAACATTTCATGACAAGTAATAAAAATGTTATATAGAAAAGTAGAGATGTTTTTATAATTTAAATAAACATAAAAATGTAAAAAATTCCTCTAGCATGTAACCAAAATAAAATAAAATTTATTGAATATATTATTTCAACTTGCCAGTACGATAGAAAGCCAACTTACACCTGATTGGCTGTTGAACATACATCGTGACATAATACCAAGCCAATCAAGCTTAGATTCACACTTATACTATTACCAAGACAGTGTTTAATGCATTCAAAAAGTTATATATCTTGTGGTTTTCCACACAACTGCATACAATTATTTGTAAAATGTTTCCTTAGTTCTCTACTGCAAATTTTTTTTAAAGAACTGTGACCCTTTTGAGGCAATAAAACTCTTATATTTCAATCTGGTGTTCTGCCTGTAAGTTTCTTATATGATAACACAAACATTTACATATCATATCTAAAACTATTCTGAATAATTTCTAACTGTTGTCAAATGTTATCACAGGGTATATTTATTACAAGTAAAATCATGAATTAGTTTAGATTTGAAAGAAAAACTAATAATAACACAAAAAGTTTGTTTGTTGTTGAGCATAGCTACACAATGGGCTATCTGTGATGTGCCCAACAATGGTCCTTTAACATTATGAGCCTTTAGATTTAATGCTGAGACACTGGAGGGGAACACAAAAGGAAGAAATAACATTAACAATATCTATAACAATCTGTATTTACAGTCCTGGTTGTCCCTAAGAAGCAGAAGGTTGTCCCCAAAATATTTCAGCCTAGATCCATCTGTATATAAATAAGAGGTGACTTAATCAGGCATAAGCTGATAGACTGTCTTTAATGGCAAATATTTTACTATTTCATGCATTGTATTATACTGTTGCCATTCGGACTTGCACTTCTTTTATTTTAGTAAACAGTTCTGGGCAATAACTGATAAAGAACTTAGGCTAGAAAGATTGTTAATCATATAATTCTGAAATGTCCATCTTCTTTAGCACATCAACAGTTTTATGATTTTAAATAACCTGGATCTAGATTTAAAGCTTCCACTTTGGCCAAAGGTGAAAGAAATTCTTGAACTTAAGAGGTAACTGTTTAACAAGTCTGCAACAGAAAAAAAAATCAGTGACCAGCAGAAATGAATGTTTGCACTTGCTACTGTTCCAGATTTTCTTCAAAAATCCCAAATACACTACACATTAGTTTGGCAAATTTTAAGACTACTGGGGCTGGTAGAAAGTTACCTACATTACTTGTACCCCTAGAGAAAAATCATCAACAAGTGTGATTTCTAACACCCTAATCTGACTTGAAAATAATTAAAACAAATATTCTATAAATAGTAAAGCTGAGTTTAACTGAGAACATCCCAAAGAACATAGCAAAATGATGGTGAAAGCAAAGGACTAATCCTAATTTCCAGGAAGTTAAAAACATGCAAATAGATGTTCTGTAAAAAAATAAGTCACGCATAACAGCAAACCAGTTTCTGTTGTAGTATAGTCCCCTGAGCCACGAGTCCCACATGAACAACATGGTGAAGACAACAAAGCTTTATACACTACAATAATATGCCATCTTTATAAAAGGGATAATCTAGTTGATTTGTTTTCAATACATAACATTTCAATCAGATATGTTACATTAGGAGATTTTCTTACATTAATATTAAATTAACAAAGATATAAACTGAGAAAGACAATGCACACACAAACTTCTTTAGAAATATCTCCCAGTTTTTTATAAAACTAATCAAAGTTGTGAGTAAATGCAATCACAATTCACAGTTTTCCTTTATATTCCTCACTTTTTACCACATATTATAAATCTGAATTAGCCAATCAAATTAAAAAAATTAATTACAATTCTGCCAATTCATGTCAGACCTAATTATCCTCAATAACAGCTGATATTTTCAGTGCATGTGTTGGTCAAATTTATTTACATTAATTTTGTTCTGTGATAAACAAGATTAGCTTCACATAAAGTTTTATTAACCTACAAAATAAATTTTCTTTCATGAAAATTGAAAGCAAAAAGTAATATACCATGTCCAAAAAATCATTTTCAAGCTGTCCCGATTCATCAATATTTCCAAACAAAAAGCCAGTCAGAGACAATGGTTCATTCTCTCCCTCTTCATCACTATCCATGGTTTCTAAAATAAGCAGATAAATAGTTGTAATCAACCAGTTTGAGAGTAATAATTATCCCAAATGAAAACCTGAATAAACAAATAAGCTTCGCTCCTCTGTTAACTTCAGTAATGGGAATGAAAGCTTTTATAAATTGAAAAATATCATAAATGTAGTTATTAAAATTAAAATGCTAAAAGTTTGTCATTTTGAAATATCAAATTAAGGTTTATTTAATATACAATAACTATGAATATTAGATAAGGATGAAAAAATCAATTAATGACACAAAGATAATCAACTAGTGTTTCCAATTATTACCATTTCAATTCATCCAACTATCTAGTATTTGAAATCACAATTAAATAATTTGGTTAATTTCATGAAAATAATCAAATAATTCATATTATTGTTTGATTATTCCAACTACCAAGCACTTCAAATTACAATGAAATTGATTAATGTGACAAAAATAAGCAACTAATTAAAATTAGTGTTTTCTGAGTACTCCAACTCAACTATCCAGTAATTGACATATAGTCATTATGATTTTTCATTGTTACTTTTGATTAATTGAAGTCTATTCAACTTAATAGATTAGCATCTCAATTCATGAAAATAGTCAACTAATCAAAATTAGGGTTTTTGATAATTATTTTCAATTATTCCAACTATCCAAGTAATCTAAATATTGGCATTATGTTATCTTTTACCCATCTTGGCAAAACAGTACATTAATATTTCTTTCCTTTCCATCTCACGATAATAATTAATGAGTTGAATGTAATCAATTACCAAGTCTGATGATTAACCAATTAGCAAATTCCACTAATTGTGCAACTCTAGACAGAATTTCCTATATTTTCTAATATCATGTACATAGTGAGCTACATTTTATAACAATGTTTAGGGACAACAAGGGACCTACTGGTCCATCTAGGCTATCCAATCCTTTAAACTAAAACTATTAAATAAAAAACACTCAAAGTCAGCCCTTATAATTCATATAGTTATCAAGCTTTCTCTTAAACTCACTTAAATTTACTGCCTCCCCAATATCCAATGGCAACCCATTCCAGAGGTCAACCACCCTGTTAGAAAAAATAAAACTGTTTTAGCTGAAGATGACTCCCACCTTGCTAAAATTTACATTCGTCTCTCTTTGTCCTACTATTCTTGCCGATAAGTATGAAAAAAAATGATGCATCAACACTATCAATTCCCTTTACAATTTTAAATACCTCAATCAGATCCCCTGTAACACTTTTTTTTTTAGAACAATTTTGGAGATCTTCTAGCTCATAGCTCCATCTACTGACCAATATTAGATCTAAACACAGCTACGTTTATTGAGGATTCCTTCTTGTTTTAATATAACATTGTTTAGTAATTAAACCTACATAATAATAAATCATTAATGTCAACTATATGTTATGTTTCATACTTATTCAACCATAACACTTCTGTCTTGCTCACTAGGCATTCTGTACAATTTTCTGAAGAAATAGAGCCACTCCCATCCTAAATCATGATGGTTTGCTCCAATGCACAGGGGTTGCTAGGTGTAGATTTGATGGTGTGTGTGTATGTTTTTTTTTACAACACAACAACATTTTTTAAGTAATTTAAATACGAGTCAGAGTATGTAATTTATATTCTAACATTTCATGGTAATCAGTTCATGTTGATGAATGATCATAAAACACAACAGCTGATTCTTTTACTTATTTTATGGAACATAAAAGCAATATAAACATATTAGTGGCATAACCAGTTCTCAAAGGGCCCTGACAAGAATTTTGAAATCAATGGAACACATAATGTTAAAACATAAAATACTCAGTTACACAGCTATAAGTAGAAAAACCATGAAAAAATTTTGAAGTATGAATTTCAATTACAAAATACGATTAATGCAATTAGGTGGTGACAAACGAGTCAACATTTGGTTGTAGTTGTAGCATTAGCATAAAATTCATGAACAGTATTTCCTACATTTACATTAAGTATTTAACCATCTTCTCTGTAACAGCACATGAAGCACGAGATTAAAATGAGTATTCATATTTTGTTTGCAAGAAAGAAAATTCACCTTTTTTTTTTCTTGCAACCTTGCACTGTTCATTGATATTTTTTGCCTAATGGTAACATCATTTCAACATGAAAAGCTCATCGTGATATACCTTTCTTAAATTGTATTTTAAAAGAAATATTATCCAATCCTTGAAAATCAAAGTTCATAAAGTGGTATATAAAATTTATAAAGCTTGTAAGTTTTTGTTATGTTACATTGATTACTTGTAAAAAAAATAACATATTCCCCAAATAACTTACGCTACAATGCTATATACTTTTCCTGAGGACTAGCCTGGTTACAACTTATAAGTTATAAGGATTTCGAAATTAGCTATTTAACTTCAAGTTTAAGTACTAACTCCCAAAGCTAGGTGACGTGGTGAACTGCGCCATGTTTATAACAAATTAATATGAATAATAATATCATCATTAGAATACTGTAACAATCTGATCAACTGAATTAGTCCTATTGTTAATACTAATAGCACTAATGCAGTTGGTCAGATTGTCATGGTAACACTAACATGAGTGAGACTCTTACTATTAATATTAGTAAAAGTCTTACTAACTCTTAGACTTTCACTGCCAGAAAGTTATTCATCTGAATCTAAACTGTAGAATATTACTACTATTCTAAAGTTTTAGTTCAAATTAAAAACCTTCTCAAATAAAAGTCACACCCGTGTTAGCGTTAGTCCAAAATTCAGGATTTACTTCTATTAATCTTTTGTATTATTTAATTACCTGATCTAGGTCTCGGTATTAACCGATCAGTTCTTTACCATTATCGGTCTTACTTCTTGCGCCCCCTCTTGACGTTTGTAAAATATACCTTTACGTTTGACTTTTATTCTGAAAGAAAAAATATGCAGTTACAGTATGAATATACATCTAAAGCTTAAAGCATTTCAATCACTTCAATTCTGCGATCGAAAGGTTCTCTTTTTGTTCTTTTTTAGAATTTATAGTGCATATTGGAGGGATTTAGTCATTTCGGAAATAAATCTAGGATAAAAAAATGTTAATCTACAGATAATAATAATAATGAAACTTTTTTACTTTGGTCAACGTTTCATCATTTTGTTTTCATCAAAATCAGTAGCCTTGATGAAGCCGTGATGGCGAAATGTTGGCTGAAATAAAAAATAATTTGGCAGGTTGGGTTGGTTTCAGAAAATGTTTATTCTGGAGAATACAAATATAAGAAACCTCTTCAAGCAGTGTTTCCAGAAGTGGTTTGTTGGTGAAAAATGAGCGGACATTTACAAATAAAAAGTCAACATGAGGTGTCGAAATAGTCTTGGCCAG